>NW_010427280.1:34928-63602 GCF_000710305.1 Buceros rhinoceros silvestris | reverse complement strand
AGTTAATCCTTCATTCAGTTATACTGGATGGGACCCCAGAGGCTGGTGGAGATCTGGGAAGCCCTGACAGCTCCTGCAGCAGGAGATGCAGTCTTCTGTCCTCTAGTCTTCACTCCGAGTAATGCATGATTGACTCCACATAGTTCCCCGGGAAGAGCCCCGTCACTCCATTCATGACCCCCTCATACCAGCCATCATCATTTTTCTTGATGACATAAATGATGGCACCTTCCTGAAAGGAGAGCTCATCTTCTTTGTCCTTCGTGTAGTCATAGATGGCCACCACTAGGAAAGAACAGAGCACAGCTGTTAGGAGAGGTATGGGGAGGAGGAGGAGGAGAAAAAGAAGAAAAAAACCCCCTAATATCAACTTCACTTGTACAAAGTTCTCCACATTCAAGGCAATCTCAAAGAACTGCACTACCTCACCTCTGACTTGCTGGGAGGGTGAGTATTTTCAAACCCTTTTTATAAGAGCTCATGCTTTGAAGCACGAGCCAGGACTACTTTAACTCTTCTACTCTTACTATTTCCAAAAAAGTTTCCAAATATATGATAAACTTTTGGTATGTAATGATACAAGGAGGTGGATGTGACTCCCCAGGGCTGTGACCACTCAGACCTATTCCAAGATTCATGTCTTAGTTACATGTTCTAAACCAGATCTCTGCACAACAGTCAGCAAGGAAACATGGATGAGGGAGAGTAGTAAGAGCTCTCTTCTGATCACAGTAAGAATGAGCCAAGGTTCATGTCCCAGACTTCCCACTATCTCCACGCTGAAATCTGTCAGATGTCCCTGTGCAGTCCCAGTACCTAGAAGTCACTCCCAGGGTATACAGGGCCAAAGTGGGTGAATCCCAGTTAGGAGCTAGGAAGAAGTAAGGTGGTTCTCTGAAACAAAACTATATCAGTACGCCAACTATATCAGGACATTTTTCTTACAGCTGCAGAATATTTTAGTGAAGGCAAAAAAGTTGTTAGGGAAGAAAAAAAAAAAAGGTCAAAGCACTGGAAATACTGAAGAGAGCATTGTCCTGAAATGGCAGAAAGTAAACATGAACTTGGTATGTTTTTCCATTCTCGCCCCTATCATTATGTGTTCCATACAGAAAATCAGCTATGCCGGACGCTGAGTTCTTTAACAAATAGCATCAGTCACTGCTTTGAGCACGTGGCAATGAATCATACATTGCTGTCGTTGAAACAAAATGGATGTTGGAGAGGGATCCTAAAATCTTGTACTGGGAATAGAAGGGAAGATACTTTAAAACAAAGCAAGGAGGAAAAAATAACAGCATGTGATCATGAGCACAGTGTCCAAGAACCCTACTAAACTCATCATTCTTTTCCAGAGAAAAGAGGTCATTTCCTTTTGAGGGAGCAAAGGAATCAAAACAAGTATTTACTAGGGAAACCTGGATCCTCAACAGATGATGATGTAAAACATACAAACCAATCCTGGTGGAGAATTGCAGTATGTACAGAGATTTTAATTTTTTTTTATAAGTCTTCCAAACAGGAGACATGTATAATTTAAAGAGAGCATATTAAAAAAAACCAAAAAAAACCCCAAAAACCAACCAATCAACCACACTCCTGTTGCTGTCTCTACACTTACACCAGAACAGTTAAGTAACTCGTTCTAACTTGTTTTAGACATTATCATTCTAAGGAAACAAAACACAAATGAAAAAAAGAGAGAAAGTTTAGCATGAAAAACAGAATCTGCTATATGAACATGTGACACGTGAATTAAAGTCCTTCAAAATTCCTTTTTAACTGCCTTCTATACCTGTTCATTTTAAAATACATCTTCCTAGAGTCACTGTGCTTTTGTTCTTCATTCTCTTGATAACAATAATCCAAGGATCACAGTTACTTCCAATTCCTTCCTTTCTCGTTTTTGAGACCCTTCTGATATTGAATGGATTAATTATTTCATGATAACAAGTAGGAAACTTTTCTTGTCACCTACAAAGAGTTACCAGGAGACCAGGCCAGTACTGTGAAAAAGGCTCCAGATGAGACAGGAAGCACCAATACTGACTCAGGAGGTGGCATCCTTCCCTGTGAGGCTGAGCCAGGACCTCTTTTAATTTCCCTCTGAACACATTTTGATGCAGACATGAAAAACAAAATTACTCATTCAGGCTGATATTCTTCCAAATCACTGATCTTTGGTTCTTCAACAACTATACAGAGTTTGGCTGAACTGTTATATCAAACTGACCACAAATGTAGGTCAGACTGATAATCCAACTGAAATTGGATACCTGGGATAGCATACTTTCTCTAGGTAGTATGAGGGCAATTTTTTCTTCTGGATACCCATTTCTGTTCATCTGATTTGCAAAGTGGGGACATTTTCTTAACTTTTCATGCCACGCATCCAGACACAGAGCTCAATGGAAAACTGCAGTGTACTTTCCTGAACACTGCAGGCTGACTGCCGCTGTTACAGCCATGTGGGAGACTCCTCAAGTTCAACATCCCCAGTAACTGCATCCCGCCTATGAGTTTTTAATCTGTTCAAAATGGATCTGCTATTCACTTCCTTCCTCAGCGGCAGGTTAGAGCATGTCTCATATATACCCACCACAGTGCACAACTCCATTACAGAACAGGAACCTACTGAATCCCATCTCAATACACAGCAACCCCCTGTATCTGACACCTCCTTGGTGTCCCAGCAACTACATTCTCACTTTTGCAAAGGTTATCTACACTAATCCTAAGAAATTTAAGTTCACACGAAAGCATAAGTGAACAGCCATGACAAAACAACAAGCACAAATCCTAGGAATTGCTACTCTACTATTGGGGGTAATAGTTTGAACAGCCATTTCCTTCCATAAGTTTTGTCCACTTTGAATCATATGGCACAGAATACTCTTTATGGGAACTTAAGAAGCTGCTCTAGGAATAATTTCGCAGAAAATAAAGCATTAGTGGTTCACAGCACAGTAAGCATGCACCTTCCTTTAGTATGAAAGTCCTCTTTTAGCATGGGGCTTTCTCTCTCCCAACTGTAGCACAGCAGTCAAATCTCAGGACGTGGGCTGAATGTAAGTAGAGCTACTCCCATAACTACAAAATCCACACCTACGTCAGTATCTCATTTTCATCTGGTATCTTAAAACTATTTAACAGTTCTTCATACATTGTAAGCAAAGTTTTTATTACTTCTATGAGCGTTTCCACGAATGGACCAAACTTTTAAATGTTTTAGTCATCTACTTTTCAAAACACAGATCGAAATTATGTTCTTGCATGGGACTCTACATCAAAATGAGAGAATGTTTGGCTTCCTGTACTTTTGCTTCTCTGCAGGGAAATGTTCTGACTAAAAGCCTGACTTTCTCCAGCTTATGTTTAAAGACTCCCATTACAGTTTTGCTCTCCCATGTGATTTTCCCTGTAAGGATCAAACAAAAAGTGCCTGGATGGCCTGCTGAGATCGAACAGATCTGAGCATATATGCATCTATACATATTATTTTAGTTCACAAGCTCAATAGAATTCACACAGAAAATCAGATCAGAACAATATGCTTAATTCAAATGTCATTATTTCTTCGGATAGAAAGTTGTCTTCCCAGCCCACACACGACATGATTTTGCGGCTTCTCTTCCCCATGAACAACTTCCCACCCCCCTCTTTGCATTAATGAGAGACTTTAAACTGGCAATGCACATCAGGATCCTCTTTTTTCTCTCTTGCTCCTAGCTGAAATGCTACTGAGGATTTGCTGAGGGCCAGGTGGCAGGAATAACAGAAACACGTGTGCTTCGGAACTGGAAGACACAGATGCAGCCAAGCAGCAATGCGTCAGGTAGCCAGTCCTCCACTGACCCACCACTTCTTAGCTTAGCTCAGCCCCACTGTTGCAGCACTGCAGCTTTCAGAGCCCCAAACACACTGCAGCACTCCTCTAGATACACCCATATGTTTAAAGTTCAAATGTAACTGCAGCAGCAATTAATTATTTTTTCGCCTCATTTGAGTTTGATTATTAGGATTAAGGAGACTACTGAAAGGTGAGTCTTAAGTAGATCACAGAGAATTTAAAAAAACATGTAATTAGACAGCTAATCATCATCTTCCCTTTGTGGCGAAAGAGGTGAAAGAGTCAGACTCAGAAGAGCAGCTTAGCTTTTGTTCTTTAAGTTGCCATTTGGAGGAGCACCTCTACCACAATACCAAATACTGGGTATGAAGGAGTCTATGCAGACTCCATGCCCAAAGTGGGATGACAGGAGCTTACACAAAATGTTGTTACGAACGTGACTCTATCAACTCTTATCATCTCTACTAGCTTTACACCTACCCTTTTCTAAGTAGGTCCTTGGTGCCCAAGGAGGGTCCTCCTCAGCATATGGATCACTGTACTCTACCACAGCTGCTTCCTCTTCCTCATAATCCTCTGGAGGTGGGGGTGGAGGTGGGGATTCATCAAACACTGGCTCGTCCACAGGTGGTGGTGGGGGAGGAGTATCTGAAACTGGAAATAAGCAGCAATATAGTGAAAATGTCTCTAAACCCATGGTAGCAGGTTGAACATCCCAGTTAGCTGCACTGGGACCAATAGCAAGAACTTGTGAAAACATGCTAGAGACAGTAAAGGTCGGAGGAGGAAAGATCAGGTTTCTTTAATAAAACTATTTCCTTTTCCCTCCCTTCATTATTTCAGACAAGCTTGCAGAGGCAGTGGAGAAGGCAGAATTCTGGCTATATACAGACAAATCTTTCATCCACTCAAAAGCCACATCCAGTAATAATCTTAGCACAAGGAAGCAGCAAACTTACTGTTTTCTTGAACTCTGGCCACAAATCCCATTAGCGGTAACTGTGGAGTTACCTGTAGGATGGAGGGGGGAGGAGGAGCAAGGGATGCTGCCACAGAAATTAAAAAGAGAGTCATTCAGTTAGAAACACAACAAAGCAGCAAACAGGAAAGTAGACATCGTCACCATCACTCAGACAGTGTAGCAGTCTGCAAGAAGCTGAGATAAGAAGGCTGACATTCAAAGAAAAATGGCTCAGGTGGTTTCAGCATATTCC
Source organism: Buceros rhinoceros silvestris (assembly GCF_000710305.1). Lineage (NCBI taxonomy): Eukaryota > Metazoa > Chordata > Aves > Bucerotiformes > Bucerotidae > Buceros > Buceros rhinoceros. The sequence goes on along the minus strand of NW_010427280.1, from coordinate 58,538 downwards.
TAATCCTTACTTCAAGGAGATTTCTACATTTTAAAAATTTCCAACCCAGCTCTTTTTCATAAGATTAAGAATCCCTGCTGAAGTATTTTTTTGATCTGACAATGAAATTCCCTTAAGTTGAAATTTATTACTACTGCAATACAGCACTTTATGAACAGACATAACAAATATTTCAAGAGGATTCTCCCTATAATCCCCCACCTTTCAGATCAAATCTATATTTATAGAGGTGAATTCTGTAACAGCATCCACCAATCCTTAGTAATGAAAATGGACAGAACTAGTTTTCTCCAAAATGTAGCCTAAAAAAACCCAAAACAAACCACATCAAATGACGCAGTTGTTTTAGGCAAAACAGAAAAAGATGTCTTTGAGAACCAAATGACACTTGGAAGACACAGGACTTCCAATCTCCTTGGTAGAACAAAGTGCACTGTGCTGCTGCTGAACAACAGGGCCTATTCCAGGTGTGCTGCCTCGTCTCCTTCTCACCTGATTTCACAGACCACTGCACTGGCCTCTGACCAGCCCTTTTATAGGTACCAGAAGAGCTGTCTTTGTACAATACATGTGAAATCACTCTTAAAGAAGATACTCTCAGCCAGTTGCAAATGTTGTCACGCTGAACTGTGGTTTAATCCAGGAATGAAAGTTTCAGTTACCTAGTTAAGCTAAGAAAACAGTTAACTACTTTTATGCTGATTTAGCATTGCTTTGCAAGAGTAATGCAGTAATATTCTTTAAGCGTGTTACAAGACTTTTTCAGAAAGCACACCTCAGGAAAAGCACGTCTAAGTAATTTTCTTGTTAATAGTGGCATACAGAAACATTTAGTCATGTATAAAAGAATGAGGAAGAATGTCTACACTTCATGTACCAGTACATTTATTTAGCTTGCAGAACAAAACTAAAGAAATTTCAGATTAATTCCAGAGCTAGTAAGAAAACTGTCAGGTATGATGTAGTATTTTTCAGAATTATTTCACGCCATCATAAATAAATTCAGCAAATAAAAAGAACTCCAGGGCATTTCAAATTCATGTTTTAAAATTTCTTCTGTTTGGTTATTTCAGTAGCTGTTATCTGAAGTGCTTTGATGTCTTCTGTCACTCCCATTCACATTCCTTTCACAACCACACACCCCAAACAAAAAAAAAACAACAAAGCATCCATCCTTTTCATTGCAAAAATAACTTTGGTACCTCCATATAAAGCAAGCTCCACTATCTCACCATTTAATTGATATTTCTTGAGAAAAACTGAAATACATTTCTAATTACAGCTTCTCTGACTTGGAATGGCATGACCTCAGAGTATTTATTCCTTCAAGTGTAACCACAGTAGCTGGAAAAAGATTTGGCCTTGCATTTTTTTCAAAGCAGGAGAAGAGAAATTGAAGTCCTACTGAAATGCATTAATCTTCATGAATTCAGCATTCTCATGCAACTATGAAGAACCTGCTTTTTAAATTATATATGCTATAAAAGTGTTCATTTTCAGAATGTTTCATCTACTCAGCATCATATGGATAATCAATATGGATTATATGAATATGAGGCTAGCATCAGTTCCCTAGGTCCCTTCAGCATACTTTGTTTGTGTACTTAAATCTATTTCTGTGAAAGAAATAACAAGGCTTTCCACACAGAAAAATAAATCAATCTAGACAAGTAAATAATAATAATTAAAAAAATCCCTTAATTTAGTTTCAGTTTTGTAGTTTAATCAAAATGGTGATGCTAACTAGCTGATATCATTCCTTGTTTATTTTAACCATTTGGTTTGTGCTTCGCTCACACATAGTGCAAGGACTATCATATTATATTGTCTCTATATGATATATAAGGACTCTAAGCTAGTTTTGACCTTTAGGAGCCAATACAATAAATATTTTATTAATAATTACTTTGTTTATAAAAGTGCATCAGAAGAACTTTACTGTATCTCTGCTGTCTCAAAAGATGAGATAAACACCATCTTAAACACTCCCTCCCAGCTTCCTTCCATATAGACCACTGGTACTTTAAGAGTTCACCTACAGATGCTGTAAATTAATTCAGAAATGTTCAAGAGCACCTTCCACTAGAATGCTTCAGCCTGGTAAGGATTCAGCTATACAAACAGTAGTGTAGAGCACCATCTCCATACCTGCCCAGTTTCTTCTCACAGCCTATGTTAAGCTGTATACTACTTAGAAACTGGTATCTAAGGTTGCAAAGTAAAACACTCATTAGGTGGCATGGCAGGCAAGAGGAGCTTTAGGACAGATATATGCTGAGATCACTCTCCCTGATATTTGAAAAGTTCTGGCAGTCAGGTGAAGTCCCTGGTGACTGGAGAAACGAAAACATTGCACCCATTTTACAAAGGGTAGAAAGGAGGACCCCAGGAACTACTGACCACAGGATCATTTAGTGTCTGCATCCCTTCTCAGTTGTTAAAAAAGTCTCACCATGAAGCAGAGAAATATTATCTTAAATGTGGCATTCAAAAGAACAGGGCAAAGCAAGTGTATTTCATTCTCCTGTGAAGTGAATAAATCAAAATGACTATGCCAACATACTAAAAAGTGGAAGTGAAAAAAACAGTATTGCTTTATTGTCAAACAGCCTGCAAAGAACAAGCCCTAGCTCACACACTCCTCTAACTGTTGCAAGGTCTTTTTCACCTGTTAAGTTCACCTCTTTAATTTTCTCCCTCTTCAAAAATGCTGAGAAGCAGTCGTGACCCCTGTCCTGTCACTACTAACACTGCTCCTTACAGACACAACAGTCCCTCTGTTCTTCGGGTCTTCATCAGTTATGCATGTTTTAGCATCCTCTCTTTTTAAGGCTCAGACTAAAAGAAGTTGAGTGTAATTGCAAAGCTAAGAAATTCTGCTAGGTGTATAAAAAAAGGTCTTTTACTACAACTGCCTATTTATGTTGTATCGAGTAGGCCAGTATAATTGATGTTTTACAGCTCAAGTGACTAATCACCATAATCATTACCGTCTCTTTTGAGAAGACAGACAGAACTGTGGTTATGTAACTTATTTAAAGTCTATTTGGCATCTTCTATGATTGCCTATTAACAATACAATAGTTGCTTGCAGAGAATTATCCCTTTACTAAAGCAGAAATGCACAGGAGTTGTCAGAAACTCTCTGGATATACTGAAAATCCTCTTTACTGTAAAGGAAATGCTGAAAGGTTTCTTTTATTGCGATTACCCTTTCCTTCCTGCCTATTCCCCTTCATCCTCCAATAGGCATATAACGTATTTAACAAATACCGCATATTTCAGGCAACAGGGCTGCGATTTAGTCATACAACCTGCTCCACAACCCTGTCCCCAGCAAGACTATCCATTTCCTTCTCAAGCTAAGCACACACATCTTTTTTCAGGGTAGCTCACAAACAATAATATTTGAACCCAATCAAATCCCTTATATTCAGACTGCAGCATTTGACCTAATTCCAGTTCAGTGCTCATTTTATAAGAAAAATACCACCAAAGCAACCACAAAACACAAACGCACTGCAGTGCAGTGCCTGTAACTCAACATTCAGTCTTGTTGGTAATAGGGCATTTCCTAACAAAGAACCTCCACTACGTCCCCTGCACCTTTCTGGAGCTTTGTAAAAAAATTAAGTCTACCCTACTCTGGTATTAAAACCTTCATGTCACATCAGAAGCACAGGGAAAAGGACTCCTTCGATAAAAAGCTACTGCATTCTGCCTGACACACAGTACATACCATTCCTTGCTAATACATCATCCTTCTTTTTAAGACAGGTCACCCATTAAAATAACATCACCTGAGGACTTAGCAGATGACACAGCTCCCTTGCATCCCATACCAAACACCACTGTGTCTAATGCTAAGGTGTCTAATGCTTACCCTTGTATAACAAGTGCAATTTCTTGAACTGATCATTAATCAGAAGGAAAAAGCATTCAAGAAAAAGTCTGATTAATGAAGAATCAGTGTTCTGTAGAAAACTAAATACACATCTCAGAACTCAACAAGAACAGAAAAAACTTTCTTACCTGGGTTCTGGTTATAAAATGGTCCTCCATTCATCTGGTTTTGAAGGCTTGTCTGTGATGTGATCGAAGGAGGACGCCGATATGGCAAAGATCCCCCTATTGTTGGGGGGGTGTGTCGAGATGCAGGCCTGTTCATGCTGTAGAACTGTACTGGGTGACCTAGGTTAGAAAGAGAAATGCATTAGCAAAGAGAAGAATGATGCCTGCCTTTTTAATATCTGCATTCAAAGACTCAAAAGCTTGGGAAGCTTTTGGGGTTGTTTTTTGTTGGTTTCTTTTTTTTTTAAGACAGTCTGCATCCTAGGACCAGTCAGCCAGTTCGGCTGCCAGGCTGGCAGGACACTGGATGTCTCCACAGCAACACAAAAAACAACTCTCCCAACTGCCTGTGCTTAGCACTGCTTGCAAAAGCCATGAAAATACAAAGGTATCTAAGCTACAAAGCCTCAAAATGAAAGACAGTAATTCCCAGTTACCCATTTTATATCCTGTATTATAATAACTTCTTGCTAATTTAGTTATTTATAAACCTGCAAAAAACCCACAACACTTCACAGTCCAGCAATTAAGCACATCCATGTACAAACGGTATGCTGTTTCCAAGATTCAAAGCTGTTATCTTCTACGACGGAAAAACACAATCCTAACTATCTCAGTGCTGTTCAGGAAACACTCAGAGAATCATCTCAGGAGAAGAGAATGTTAGAAACTGCTTTAAGGATGGAATAAATGAAATCATACTCAAAGACCCTCTTTTCAGGAAGCTGACAACCAAAACAACTCCTGAAAAACTTGGTCTCCATTTTAATCACTTCCTGTTCAAAGCAGACAGGCTGGATTGATGGGCCAAGGCCAACTGTATGAGGTTCAGAAAGGCCAAGTGCCACGTCCTACACTTGGGCCACAACAACCCCCTGCAACATTACAGGCTTGGGGAAGGGTGGCTGGAAAGCTGCACAGTGGAAAAGGACCTGAGGCTGCTGGCCAACAGCCAACTGAACACAAGCCAGCAGTGTGCCCAGGTGGCCAACTAAGGCCAACAGCATCCTGCCTTGTGTCAGCAATAGTGTGGCCAGCAGGAGGAGAGAAGGGATTGTCCCCCTGTACTCGGCACTGGTGAGGCCACACCTTGAGTACTGTGTCCAGTTTTGGGCCACTCACTACAGGGAGGACACTGAGGTGCTGGAGCATGTTCAGAGAAGGGCAACAAAGCTGGTGAAGGGTCTGGAGGGCAAGTTTTATGAGGAGCAGCTGAGGGAACTGGGCTTGTTTAGTCTGGAGAAAAGGAGACTCAGGGGAGACCTCACCACTCACTACAACTACCTGAAAGGAGGTTGTAGAGAAGTGGGAGTTGGTCTCTTCTCCCATGTAAGAAGTGACAGGACGAAAGGAAATGACCTTAAGTTGCACCAGAGGAGATCTAGGTTAGGTATCAGGAAACACTTCTTTACAGAAAGGGTTGTCAAGCATTGGAACAGGCTACCTAGGGAAGTGGTGGAGTCCCCACCTCTAGAAGTGTTTAAAGGATGTGTAGATGTGATGGTGAGGGACATGGTTTAGGGACACTGGCAGTGCAGAGTGAACTGTTGGACTCAATGATCTTAAAGGTCGCTTCCAACCGGATGATTCTGTGATTCTGTAATTGATGCTGAATCTAAGCAAGCAATTAATAAAGCAAGACCATCAAGGTATCTTCTGTCCTCACACAAAGGTCTATGGGTTATATTCTGTATAGAAACATGAACAGTAAATTGAATTTATTATACCCATATAGGTTATTACCCTCCCTAACTATTCTGTCTCCACCATTTGGGCTAGAGGTTAATTTAAGAGTTTGCAAGATACCAAGAGAAGAAGGAATGGTCACAGTGGTACAGGGGACATACATGCAGGTGGAAACAGAAAAAAACGAATGTGCAGTTTTTTGAGCACCTGCATTGTTCTGCACTATGTTTTGATTGCTTTGCAAAACTTCACACTAGGTCCGTAAATAAAATTTAAGTTGCTTGCTCTGCTCCTTGCTTCTAAGGGCGAATTAATGAACTGGAGATTCACATTCCTCCTGCTTTGTACAGATACGCACATCCCAAAAAATGCACTTTTTATGAAGAACAGTTAAGAAGTAATCCACCTAGTATATCAGCTTTTTCACATTTTTCCTAGTGCGTCTTTCTCATGTGACTGTCTCCCCATTACTTAATGCACTGGTAGAAAATGCTGGTGATTAGAGACAAGAAAAAGGGACATGAGATCCTTACAGGGCAACAACCTACAGCCTCATAAATGGTAAACTATCCAGTTTCTTCAAATACTCTACTTCAGAGAAGCCACACAAGCAATTTCACTCATAGCAAAAGGAAACAAAAGATCTTAAAAACAGAAGATCTGAAATTTCTCTTACAGAACTGTGATTGTGCATTTATAGCCATTAAAATACTAATCTCTGCTTGATTTTGACTTATCAAAAATACAGAAGCAATATGTTTTTAGAACTGGGATACTGACAGTGCATCAAAAATGGAAAACTAATTGAGGCTCCATGTGACACAGCTTGTCTTCTAAACCTGAAAGTAGTTTAGACATCAGGATCATCTTCTGATAACCAAATTCACCACAGTTCAGAAGCTTCGAGTCATAGTCACGGATTCTAGTGTAAGTATTTTCTAATTTTATATGAGCCACAGCACCTTAAACTAAATATGATTTCACAAATGGTCAGGTGCCGGGTGAAATTCATACTAAGAGAGACCAACACTAGTAAACATACAAACCGATTCACACCTCCACTCATCAGCCTTCACTGTAATAAGTTACAAAGCACGTGGGGAGCTATACATGAATTTGGCTGTCTTTAGGAGATCTTTACAATGCAGCTGTAACTCCTCATCAAAAGCTGACACACGACAATGTGATGGTTAGTAAGTACTATATGCTGCAACTTCAGCATATGCGAAAACGAAAAATTCTAGGGTGATTTCATAAGCATTAAAGAAAGCAAGTTCCAATACAGACCGTAAGTACCACTTATTAGAACAAAATGCTTTAGTACTATTCTGCATAATATTGTATTTTACCCGACATTGAACACAAAAAAATTGCCCTTTTTATCAGTTCATTGAAAGGAGACTTGCTATTTGAAAGCATCAAAGAGACAAGTCATACAAATTTTACTTTGCTAGATGCACTTTTTTTATTCTGTTACTGAAAGAGAATAATCAGACCTGGAACCATCAGTGCTGGTTCCCCCCAAACATAATTATTCTATGAGATTCTCAGTATCCAAACCACAATAAAAGAGTGATGTAAAAATAATAAAATTATTGCTGTTTATGAAACTAGCACACCTTGAACTGTCTACTATAACCATGACCTTGTCAATGGGTATTAGCAGATATTTTCTGGTTCTATTTAAAAAAAAAAATCACTGCTTCTGAATTAACTTTGAAAAGTCTTGGAATGTGATCGCATCTGGGTTCATCTGCCCACCTCCATCTGGAGCAGACACTCACCTGTAGAAGGTGTGGAAGAAACAGCAGGGGGAGTTGGAGAGGTGAAGCCATCAGCCAGGGGCTGAGCTCCTGCAGCAGCAGCATCTGGGGCAGCAGAGGGAGGGGCAGGAGCAGGAGGAGTGGGGGCAGGAGCAGAGGTAGCAGGAAGGGGAGAAGTGCCAGCCGAGCCAGCAGGGGCTAAGTGAAGAGAGGAGGAAGAGGTGGAGTTAATAAGGAGATATGTTAGCAAGGAGTAGAGAGAGCCTTTGACTATTCAGTGTTAGCTATTTATTAGATGCATAGTATTTTAGAATGCACGAGGAGATGGGAGAAAAATGGAGCTGTTAAAGGAAGGCTCATTCCTATGTAGATGGTAAATGAGGGTCAAGCAAATACACTTCTTTCCAGGTCTGAAAGGAACAACCCAGAACTTTTCACTGAAAGCCATTACTTTTGAAAGATGTCTTTACACCTTGTTATTTACGCTTCAGTCTGTATAGCACTGCTACCTGTAGTTTTTGTACAAATTAGAAAATACAGGTAAGAGGAAGGCCAAGAATTTCCAGTTCTTTGGTTCAGAAGAAGCACATACTTCAGATCACACTGCAAGCCAACCATACACTCTTCTTCACTGAAAGGGCTGAGCGAAGGAAAAAGGAGTGCTAATATCACTTCCTATTTCTGGAAAGACCTGGGCAATTACACTGAACAAGTGTCTTTTTGTGACAACTCAGGCTTGCATTAACGTACCAACGATTTACTCTGTGCCTCCTCTCATTTCATCTAGATTTCTAAAAACGTGCTTCTATGTTATCCGCATGAACAGCCAATGAAAAAATATTTATTTGTTTAAAAGGACAAGGGAGAAGTTTCCCCCAGAGCACTGAAAAGTGTGTCCTACCCAGTCACATGCAGGCAGCCGGGCAAAAAATTTTGCTAAAAAGCAGCATTAGAACACATCAGACATTCCCAGAAAAGATTACTTGACTTGAACTATCGACAGCAAGCAATTTTCAGGGCTTGCATGTTTCTGGATGATGAACTGTGAGATTTCTCTTGAGGTTTAGGAGACTTGCAAATACTAAAGGTTAATACTGAGTCAGAAAGAGAAACAGCAAGTTTCCATCTACCTGGATAGACACTGGGAGGAGATGGTGTGGGAACAGCAATAGGAACACCCACACTTCCACTGCCACTATTCTCTCGACTGCTGCTCCGACTACTTGGATGGCTTCCTCCACTACTCCCGCTGCTGCTGCAAGAAACCAAGAAACCAGAGTATGAATGTGCTGCTGCACATGCTGAAACATAAGATCCCTCACATAGCACCTTACTAATTCAGAGACGTAACTGGGAACAAAAGAAAAGAAATACTAAAACTCTTTACTTTGACTACAACACAATAGGTTTTTCAATTAGTCTTAGTGAACTTGCCAAAAAATTAAACACTTCGGAACCTTCTTCCAAAGCACATCATTCCAACATTGTTAAACCCATACCAAGCAATTACAGACCTTTTTTCTGTAACTTATAAAATGTGTAGACTGCTTAGACCCTTGATTTATAAGCTTTCATATAAGACTACTGAAATCTGGAAATTGTAAGATAGGAAAGTAAAAGTCAGATTTTCTCATAGTTTAACTCCACCTTAAGCCTGTTAAGCCATCCTTAAGTACTTATGATGTAAAGATTTCAAGAGAAGTATTTAGACTTGTCATGTCATGAAACTCTTACTATCCTAAAGAAAAGGCCAGCCTTCTGCAAAACCTTTGGTAATACAATTCAGCTTTATTCTGTGTTTGAAATCACCAGTATCCTCAAAACACAGTGCTCTTTTTCAGCTACTCAATCTATTAACATCAAAGAATGTTCAAATCAAATATGAACTATAAGCAGTCTTTCAACAGGTAGAAGGCAAGTGGTGTGCAGTCTTTTCCCAGTTTTGTAAGCATTTTGTAGAATAGTATCATAATCTACCTATGAAAGACTTAACCTATTTTAGTAATTCATTAAGTACCGTAACTAAGTGATAGCCCTTAAGGTAAACTAGGGTATTAAGCAAACAATATTTACATGATTCACTATTCTGGTTTTATTAGAATGCATTCTTTTCATGCCAAATGAAAAGAATGTCCCAGTCCATACCATCAATTAGCAAGCTTCGTTGTACAGATGGATTTGATATTTACTGTAGCATTTTTTGTCCACATACACACACAATACTAACTGCACTTTGTACAGGACTACACTGAATACCTGTATGTGCGATTCCTCTGATTCACAGAAGCTGTTCTAACAGGGCTCTGTTGTGAGGGAGCCATATTGCGCGTTGGGCTAGGCACGTAGTCATTTGGTACCACTGGAGGACGTACTGGCTCCAACGTACGATAGGGAGAGTGACGCCTATACAAGGATATGCACATTTCAGAAGCAAATTAAGATAATGCAGACAAAAAGATTTTCCATTCTTAAAAAAAGAATTTTTTCTGCTAGGTTTGCAGTATCTACTTCATAAGATGAGAAAAAACAATTGAGGAAGTTCTTCATGTATTTCAATCTTCCTATTAATAAACTCTGTATTGCACATTCCATTTTTGTTTTAAAAGTATCCATACCTTGTTATAAAATAAAGCACCACAGTCTTGTGATTGTATATAATCACAAGCAGCATTCATCCTGATTGTAACACATTTTCCTAAGGTCAAAGTCAGGTTCATAGACTTAACAGGAAAGTACTTTTATCACACACAGCACAAAAAATTCATTAATGAACAGGTGCCACATACTAATTTTCCAGTTGTTTAGCACCACCTGCCAAAGCTACACAGTTAAAGACTTTTTACTCTAAAGCATGTAGTTCTAAGTGTTCTGCAATGATAAAAAGGTTGCTGTTGGGAAAGGCTGATGACACGCACCATCTTCTGGCGGAAATGCCCTAACTGATACATAAGACATGATCAGTATAAGGGGATGTGACTGTAACCCCTCTTCACCATTACGAATGTTTAAAACAAAAACTACAAAAAAACCCCCACGCTACACAAAAAGGATTCTCCCTTTTCTCACCAAAGCCACGTACACATTTGGTAACTGCACTTACCCAATAGTTCCTTTTCCAGACATTGGTGGACTTGGTGGCTTCTGGGTGGGTGGTGTTGTACGAGGCAGCCCACCCATCTTCATATTCTGTGTGCTAACCTGCATGAAAAAACGGGGAGAAAAACGGCCTTCACTCAGCTCAGCTTCCACGGAAGAGACACTGAGATGCCTTTAGCAATTAACTCTCAGTAGGGGAAAATCTAAACAAACAAAAAAAATTGAGAGGCCATGCATTTTATATGCAATTTCCACTCTGCTTGAAGTCAAGAGTTGTGCTCAAAGGACTCTATTACACAGGGTTTTTTAAAATAATTGTATATACCAGAAGTGAATTTGCCTTTAGGTTATCACAAACATCAAACCACTGACAATACAGACATTGTATCTAACTTGGTTAAACTTCCCAGTCATCTTTTGAGATAAAGACAGTTATTTCAGGTTGCACTACTGAATGGGAAACTTGCAAATATATTTTTTAATACCCGTAGAAAAGACTAAGGTTTATCTAAAAGGCCACAATTTAATGTAATTCATATAGAGAAGTCAAAGTAATCTCCAAATATGATTCATTAATGTTTTCACAGTACAATATTGATTTTAAGACAGTATTTATAGCAAATATTATTTATATATACATAAACATAGAAACTTATATATGGAGAAAAATACCAAGATGTACTTTTTCCCCCACCAAATCTGTAGTAATTTAATCTCTAAGAATTGATAATAAATGTATAGGGAGAAAAGTATTTAGCAGGGATGTGATGTAATGTAATTCCAGTTGCCCCCTTCTCCTCTGAGGTTAAAATACTAATGAAGTAACTTTTTTAGAAAATAATTTACTCTAACTTCTTTAAAATCTCCTCTGCACTCCTGACTGATTGATCAGTCTAGGAATCATAAACAACTGGTATTTATGTAGGAATTTGCTTATCTGTATACAGCCAGCGAAGCATAACTCTCCCAAAGCATGCACCCTTACAGGAATCAGTACATGTTTTTCTTACAAGCCTCTGATAAACAGCTTTGCTCTGACACAGAGATATTCAACAAACCAAAATAAGCATGCTTACAGCTCTTTTTCTGATGTTCCTTCATGGTCTATTTCACAGTGTTTCTTATTTCCAAAACTTAAGTCTTGCCTACTGCCCCCACTTCCCATATGAAAAAGGCACAGTGATCAAGGTATTAAGAGTATTTGCAAACATCATTAAAGGCAAATCATTCCTTTAAAATTTGACTATAACAACTTGCTTAAAACCCTGGAGATGTTTAAATTTGTGAACTGATAAATATTGAAAACAATGTAAAAATCAGTATATTCAGTATTCTAATACACTGAAATCTGATTCGCCTGCTCTAAATATTCACAGTTTCAATCTGCTGGGAGGAAAGGAAAACCAAGCGTTGCAAGGTTTTTTTTGTTGCTGGTTTTTTTTTTTCCTGTCAGATTCAAAAACAGATGCTTGGATTTAGCTGTGCAAGAGTACTTTGTAATGTCAATTTAAGACAGAATTCTTTTGCACATCATTATAAAGTCCTTTAAGCCAACTCTAAGCAACAAGAAATCTAAAGTTAATTCAAGAAAGGGATGAGGTAAGCACTGAACTACAACTACTTGAAGGGAAGAAGGGAAAGTGTAAAATGAAGCATATTTTATTCTATACACGGAACATTAAGAAATAGCACAAAAACTGAATTTTTTTTTTTAAAGTTGCAGCACATCCTGTATTTCCACTTTAATTAAAGATGCCTGTTTTACCCACTTACCTATCTATTTGCGTTGTCCAAAAAACTACACACAAACAAAAAAAACCCCACTACTTAATTTAACACTCACTACATTGTCACTTGCTAGATTTCCAACAGCCCATTAAGCCTTGTAGGGCAGGGGGTTTAGGTGCCTTTAGATGACAGCAAACTTAGACCAATCTGTGTGTCCCTGATTAGTCCATTTAGGTGTTTTAACTGGCTACACTATTGTTTCTGACATCTGATGATGTAAACCACTAGGCTATCACTTTACAGTTCATACAAAATTCCATATATTTAACCATAAAGAATATTATTTGTATACAGTCATCACAGGAACAAAAACTTTTCAGTTTCCAGTGGGCTACAGCTACATGAAAAGAAAGGACAGTAGAGGTTGAGGATGCAGTGACATCACAGAGCATACAGCAAGAAGTAGAAGCAATACTTGCCTGACCAACACAGAACCCCAGTGACTGCTAGTTACTTTCATTAACACTGTGAATAAACATATCCTTGACACAGGATAGGAAGAAAACTTTAGAAAATGAGGCCAAAGAAAAAGCGATCCTTTTTTGGCCATGAATTTTAGTCACAAAGAAGGAGACTTTACAAAAGACTAAACTGAAAGATGGGGAAATGCAGTAAGCTTAGACACAGGCTCCTTGAGATTAATTTCTCGCTCTCTTGACATTTCAATTTCAGTGTTGAAAAGTAAAGTTTACAGGTCTGTCTGCAAATCTGACAGGCCTGATGACTTTAAGATCAGCTACTCTAAGTTAAATAAACCTATCTGAGTAACTTCCCCTTTGACTTACGGCCAAATAATCACTGAAGAGAAGTGAAAAATACAAAATTATTCCAACAGTTCTGATCAAAATGGACGCATCTGTGGAGACAACATCATGCAAGACACTAAAAAAGGTTACAGGCTGCCTTGAGAAAAGACCCACCCCAAAAAAGAAGAAAATTTAAAACTATGGAAGTTGCAACTTCAATTGAGATAAACATTGTAACATTTCTGATGGTCCCCTTCTACAGTGACCTTTACTAGGAGGAAAAAATGGAAAAAAAAGAAATACATTAATGCTCCCCTCTTGCAAAACTGTACTGCCTTTTCCATTTTGCACATATGGTTGTAAAGATAGTTTCCATTCACACACATCCCTCTTACAAACTTCTAAAATCCGAATCAATGACCAGAACTCAAGGCCACATTTGCATTTGCTGTCATGTTTCAAAAATTCTTTTTCTGGAGTAAGCTGGAATTTGTCAGAAGTTGCACTGTTTCTGACAACATTTCCCTAGCTTCATAAAGCGGGAACTATCCAGCTGCAGCCAGCTTAATTAGAGGGTAAAAGCAGAGGAATGCATCTGTCTGTTGGTTGTTGATCTGACCACAGGCCCCCACAGATCTGTGGTTGGTTTGGAGTTAAGAGCTTGCAAAGTCTGTTAGGAAACTGTGTGGCCAAACAGAGCCTGCAATCAGATACACAAAGGACTATCTCTGCCTTTGCTTCCAACTGCCAAAACACCTAAAACTGCATTTAAAAAAGAAAAATAATTAAGAGGCAGTACTGATACAAACCTCAGGAAAAGAAAACAGGTGACAGTTCTAAAAGCAGGAAGACAGCCCTGAGAAGAGACAAGTAGTGCACAGGGTCTATGCAGAATGCATAGGTTTCCCTATGCAGGGATTTTTCCAATTCTTTTTTTGCCCTTTCCCACAGAAGCAATAAAGTAGAAAGTATTACCAACTAAAATTACATGAAGGAACAACAAACAGTTCTAGGGAGATGTTGGATAATTTTTTTTTTTTTTTTTTTTTACTGGATACCTTGCAGAAGCTTTTTATATGTGAACTAGCAAGCACCTGCACTACAGAAGAAAATGTCTTCTACCAAAGCTATACCTCTGTCAGCACTGGAGATGAAATTTGTAGTTTTGCTGGGGAAGAAATTGTATAAACAACTTAAAATAAGCAAATACTTGGTAAGTAACACAGCCTGGAGGATGCTCTGAGATCCAGTTCCACAGTAACAGCCTAAAAAGAACTGTAAAGAAATGGACCGCAACACACCATGCTGTTTAAAAAGGGTACAAGAATAGTTAATCCAATATTTTCTGTATTGAGCTACAGTGTCAGTTTTAGAAAGAAAACATCTGACTTCAAGGCATGATGCGTGACTGACTACAGCCCTTAGAAAATGATGATTTAAGTTTAAAATTTTGAATAATTAAGACTTACTTGTCTAATTTCTGGTTTTGGCAACTAGTTTTTCACAGATCTCAGTGATTAAATCACCTTCTTACCGTCCTACATATGACTGAGTTTCCTTCATAGTTACATTTTTTATAAACATTTAACAGATTAAGCTTCTTTAACACTCCATTGTATATGAAATTTGTAGTGAAATAAAACTCATTAAAACTGAGAAATCCTGTAGCTCGTTCAATTCAATTCTTGTGAATGTTATCATGGGCAAAATATTAATCAAACAAGAAATGCAGAAACAGGTAGTTGGTCATATAGAGCTGGTCATCAGATGTGCAAAAACTATTTGCACCACTGCACAGTGTATTTACACGGCACTTACCTGCAACAAATATTTCAACGTGTATTTTTACTCTTAGGAAGAGCATCTCAATTATCGAAATGAAGTGGGGTTGGTTTGTTTTGGGGGGGGTTGTTTGTTTTGGGGGGGGGCAGTTTGGTTGGGTTTTTGTTGTTGTTGTTTCGGGGATTCTGCTGTTTGGTTTTGTCTTGTTTTTGAAAAAGCCCAAATACCAGATATTCCACACAATCAAATCTCAAGAGGAGCTACTTTCTAAAGCCAAAGCTGGACTCAGCCCAGAAGTTTTTAACTGGTGCTTTATGGTCGCATCAGATATTTTAGAACTTTCAGGATGTTAAAAAAAAAAATCTTTTGCCCAAAATCTAGTAAGAAAGACTGTCCCATCAGTGACATTCCATGGACTACATTCAGAAATTTCAAGCAGCTACCCAACCTTCTTGAGCACTTTTATGCCTAACTCCTGCAAAAACAACCTAAGGCTGAATGAAGACTTCCTCCCACACCTTGCTTCATCTTGTTAACGCTACAGAGAGGATGAACAGATTTTTGGTCCATGATCTACGGCCTTGAAGTAAATTCCTTCTGAGGCTACGCTCAGGCACTCGAACACTTACTCTGCAGGTCTAATTAAACCATGTTTGTCTGTTGATTAACCAGTTGATATGGAATTGAAATGTCTAAATTTCAACTTTGCCTTGGCAATTGACCACCAGTAGAAGCTTCAGCAAATGAGTTTTCTTTCTCACCACATCCACCTACATAAAGTAATTGAAGAACCAAGTCTGGTAAATACAAAAAGGCTTAATGTCATTTTCAACTGATTTGCTCACAGGACATGCTACAAATAACTCCTTTGACTTGTAAATGGAATTTTCTTCAGTCTCTGTTTAAAATTTAAGGTACCCAGTCACAAGCACAGTTAGCTCTCCTACAACCAGTCAGTTTCATATTGTAAGTGTTAGGTACAACTAATGTTTCTTTTGCAGCCATGAAAAATAAATACAGGCTAAACACTTCATAGCCAGTCTCCAAGTATTATTCACAGGAACTGGAGTTAGTAGCTGCCTTTTAGTTTCCTTCTTTCTGGCTGATGCACACTCTAGCGAGGCTTAAAGAATAACTCATGTCCACTGAGAAGTGCTGTGCTGCTTTTTGCCTTTTTTTCTTCTATTCGAAACCCTCATGTCTTGGCAATGAGAAGTTGGTTGACATATCAGGATTTCCAATATCAAATTTCTGATCGGGTTCACTCTAGTAAAAATACAGAAATATTTTAACTGGTTTATAGCAAAAAGAAAAAAGTTATTTTCATTCCAAACCTATAAACAGAAAAAGTCACTTTCTCTGAAAAGCTGAAGAGACTCTTACCACCACTACAGATGATGCACAGATATGGCAGTTCACACATAAACTATAATTATGCAATTTTAAAATCTTTTTAGCATGGTCAGCACCTGTTTATAACCGCAACTGCAGAGAGCAACAAAGAAAACTTGAGTTTGCAAAGCGTTTAAGATCACTAAGAAAACCACCATCCAGTATGAACTGCACCCAGAATAAGGCATACTCAGCAACAGAAGTATCCATTTTGTGTGGATAGACAGAAAGGGCCCAGGCGATATATTTTGCAATTCTCAAATAAAAAGCATTTTAAAAACACAATGTGACTTGAAACACTGCACCTCACACGCTTATGTAAAAATACATTTCAAATGACATGCAAGAAATCTCTCATTTATTACACATTTTCCATTGTGATCAGATGTGCTACAAATACTTAAATAATCTACTAAAAGCCCATCTGGCCAATTCCATAGGGACATCATTGGGATAGCTACAGTAATAACTGGTTTTACAGGCAACCTTTCAGGAAAGCGCAGGATTTTCTTTTAGCTTTTTCCAGTCATGGAAATTACTTAGTCATGAGAAATATTTCACATCAGCTTGGAACTTCATATAATCAATATACTTGTATTACATATTAATATTCAATGCTCCAAAATACAGTTCCCTCTTCAAAACTATGGTGGCTACTATCACAAAAACTTCCGTTCCCTCTTCCCCCAAACCAGCTGCACTTCAGGAGGAGGACGGTATCACCACACTCAATAAAGGCCATAGCCTATCTATTAATTAATGTGCTATGAATTCCAATATAGTTATCACACAGCTTCAGTTAACTGCTTGTCTAATTGATTTGATGCTTTTTATTGCTACTTCTGCAGCCACTAAGGCTACTAACATTTAAAGCTTTTTAAGATCATTGAGAATTTAACATACTTCATAGTTCAGTCTGAGTACTTTTATGCACTATTCATTTAATATTTCACTAAATAAATCACTTAGCTTGCTGTTGAAGGGTTATTAAATATTTTATACAACTATAAAATTTATGAGTGCCTCTCAGTATTTAAATAGTGCTGGCATTTTCTGAAAAAAAATTAAGGATACTGCAACTTTAAAAAATAATATACACATTTAAATTTGTTACACACCTTTGGTGCTCATTATCTGAGCAATCTCACACTGCAACATCAATCCCAATCAAATCATAACTTACACCGTATATAGGATAAAAAGAATATTACACAGGGGGAGGCTCATACTCAGCTATCTATTCACTATTTTTGTCTACACAAGGTTAGCACAACATTCCTCCCTTGTAAATGATCTGGTAGATACGCTGAAGGCAGTGAATATTTTGCCATAAAAATTTCAAAATTAATTGTGTAAGCTTCCTTACATAAATATATGAATTTATATCACAAAATGTTTATCTGCAATGAAATAACTCAGCGGAAAGTCTGATACACAGGAGGGAGAGTAGGTGTTGTTTTAAACAGTCAGTAACATTCATGTTAATCATCTCCCCGTGTGTAATAGTCTCAGAAGAGTAAGAATGGAAATCCAGCCCTGGGGTTTCTTACCTTAAATCTAAGCAACCACTTAATGCATAAATGGAGCAAATAAAAGAGGTAAGGAAAAAAAGCATTGAAAGGTTAGTTGGAACTTCGAGATATGAAGAGAAAGGAAAAAGAAAGAAAAAAGTTAAGCATTCAGCATTAACAAAATAATGTATCAGTAGATCATAGAAAGAGTGGTTAAAGCAGAATGTGTCATGAACAGAAGATTTTCAAGCTGAAACCTTTAATATACATTGACCACATAGCCTTTAGATTATCACCTTAAAATTAATGCTCAAATGCTTGTACACTGTTTACTCAAGTTCTTACAGTGCTAAGAAAAAGTCAGCTTCTTTCAGAATGGATCATAGGATCTAGATGGATTAACTTCAGAGATTAGCTTATTTAAGCTGTCAAAGGATAGCTTTATCAACACCCTGAGTTCATTTAAATTGTTACATGCATTAGCATTTTTGTAACTAGCTGAAACAGAAGCCTCTGAGATAGTAAGCTAACGTATGCTCTTTCCTAGACAACGTTGTTAGATAACTCAACCTGATGCCACGAGGTATCTCTTGAACAAACATCAAGAGCAAATCATGACGTCTTGTAAGACGTACAGCACTTTATACAGATACTGCACCATGTATAATTATTTTCTAAACTATAAATTAAGACATTAACAAACACCAAAATCTTATTTCAAAGCCTAAGTGCTAGCCTTCTGACATTAAGTCTTACATCTTTACTGGCACAATACCATGTATCTTCTTTTCCTGTAATAATTTTTTCAAAAATACTAGTTTGATCTGTTTTCAGTTCAGCTAAACATATCATCATATATCTTACGCTTTTTGTAACACTGAACGTTAAATATGCAGCATATCAACAGAGGAGCATCCAGAGTGACGCCCATTTAGAAAAGACCCTAAAGTATTAAAAAATAAATGTAATCTGATTTACTAGAAAATCTCCTGCATTTGAGTTTAAAGTTCCATGGATCTATTAATTAACACAGTCTTTGCTTCATACAGCTACACGGGAAAACCAGGTCTGATACTGGGTAGACTGGCTAGATACATTAGGGGGTTCATGAGCAGAATCCTCTTCCTCAGCAGCATGGCCTGATCATTACAGTGCCTTAATACACACCACTTCGAATGGATCAAACTTTATTTTTTTCTGGTCATTTTCTTGACTAAAATCTCTTTGGAGGGAAGAACAGATTGGAAGACTTGGTAACTCAGGAAACATTTGAAAACACTGAAAGCAATTCTCTCTCAGACAAAAGGTTCTTTAGATTTTTGCAGCATTGTAGTTTCAGGAAGGGGAGATGGGGAGGTACTACTGGAATCATATAATGGCACTTCAATTCTCTCTCGCCTATTAAGGCATCATATTATAGTGCACCTTTTCCTGAAGATGGTATCCACTGATGTTTCAAATTTCTGAGTGGAAGGAATAGGTACTCAAGTGCCTATACTACTACTCTCAACACAGCATACTGCATTTCTCGGCCAAGGATCTCCTTTTCTCTCCTGTACTATTCTCTGTCCAGTTTGCCATCTTTCTCAGGGGTTGCAACAAATGACTGCTGCATTAACTCTTTGACTGTCCTGACAGTGCATAATTCCAGGTCCAAGTACTAGAGAGGAAGTCCTACAGAAGAAAAAAGAACGCAGACTGAGGCACCCTGATGCTAAGCGAAACTTTAATGCTATCTATGCAGTAACTCCTGAATACTGAATACTCATTTGAAGGAAAAAAGGTCACAGGTCAAGCAGTAAAGAGCTGTAAATAGGCAAATTAAAGCTCCTGCTCCTTTTTTTCCCCTTTGTTCTCCAGTCAGAGATCTAATAAGATAATCTGTGGTTTCTCAAGCACAACAAAAACGACAGGTTCATAAGCACAACTGGATGCTTTCTCCCTATCAAAAAAAGTGGTTCTTTCTTCTGTGAACACAAGATTAACCGGATTGGAACATATATCGATCTTAAGGATCACATGATTTCAAGTTCTCTGCTTATTGTTTCACAAACACACAATAAGTTTTAACTTTCTAAATAAATATAGTGCATTGTAAGTATCATTTGTAAGATGTTTCAGGCACATCACAAGCATAACAAATGGATGCAAATACACATTTCAGTCATCATCCATTTGATGAACTACGTTCTTTCAGAAGAACGTAATTCATTGCATCACAGTGAGTATGACTCTGCTGCTATTGGGATACCAATTATAATAGCTTAGAGCCAGTGCTAAGTAAGATTGCAGAGCAATTAAAAACTATTCTTTAATGTGTTATAAAATAGCCTCCTTAAAACAAAAGTGATCATTAAAATATTAACAACAGTAATCCTACAGGTTAACATGTTCCATCCATATCCAGAAGGAGTTCTGCTGACCTACATAAACTCAACATTTTTAAGAATTTGCAGTAGATTTTAACACAAGGCCGATAATAATTTCCTGGTCAAAACTGCTGGGATTTTTTGTTCGGTTTTACAATCAAGCTTGAAGAATCACTTGTCTTTTTAAAGTATGTTTAGGGTTACAAACTGAGATTGACTCTTTTGGTAAGACTCTCTTTGGTAAAAGACTTCCTGTTAATGAACAGGATGTTAAGATGACCTTGAGTAAAATTGTTTGGTAACGTTATTTAAATCAGACTCTTCAGAATTTGAAGAGTTTGGTTAAACAACCTATTGCCATTTAAACAGCTATCCAAGCAGAGTTCAAACTGAACAACACAGATAGCCTAATGCAGCTAGGTGTCAAGCAAAAGAAATTCTGGTGCACTTTGACTGGAAGGAGCATCTTACCTTACTGCTGCTTAGCAGTTTTACAGATTTGTTAGTTTGTCATATAAAAATGACACCGCTTCACGTTATTTACCTTTCTTCTCCTGGAACTCTGACACTGCCAGTGTCCTCATTTCTGTATTTGTTTTCCTGGCAGCACAAGTTAACAATGAGTTCATACCTGCTAAGACTGTGTTTACATTCAGGATGTGCTTTTAAAAATGCCTATCTAATCTCGCACATGACATTACTGCTGTTGTGCGCACTGATCCAACACTTGTGTACAACAGCCACCAGTTGCATCTCAGTCTCGTCTTTGCCCTGAAATTCCTCCTTTTTTCCTAGTCTTAAGAGGGAGAACCATCTGGCTTCAAACTTAGCACCAATATTCCCATTCTGAAACCCTACATGGCACAAAAGTTGTAGTGAGCTCACTTTAACAAAGCACGTCACAGGATACCGGTATAATTGGCTTGGACAGAAAGAAGGAAAGGGAGCACATAATAATTCTCATGCAAACCCTTTCTTCAGGTAAGCCTCAAAGTAATCCAGTGGCAATTAAAGCTGGATCATACTTTGTAGTGCTAACTCAGGCAGAAAGTGATGGCCATTAGCCTTTCAGTTCCCAGATATATCTCTGGCAACTGATTAAAACAATAGTAGCTGCATCACACAAGTAGGTATTCAGAAGCATTTTAAAAGGTGAAATCCACAGTCCTGAATATCCTCTAAAATAAGATTCAGTGCGTTTGCAAGGTTTAGAAACACTGGAGGGCAAGGGAACAGGAAGGGACATCTGCAAATTGAACAGAAATCCTCTTATTTTTATAGACACGCTGGCTAGGCAAGGAGAAACTGGTATATTACCATGAAAAGCATCGGGTTATTTTGAAAATATACAAAGACAAAGTATTTGCAGTTTGGCTGTTTCAGTAATATCACCTACCTTCACTCCATGTCCAATATCATCTAGAATTGTATAATCAATAGGTTTCCTGATGTAGCGAACTGGTCGCTCCAAGTTAGCTGGTGCAATGATTTTGTGAGTTCTTGAGGTGTTTTTGTTTGTAGTCAAGATACCAATTTCTCTTCTAGCAACTTTCTCTTTGTGAATGTCCACCGTCTACAAAAGACGCAGTGTATTTACTAACAGTGGTATGCATTGAATACAAAGTCAGTATAAAAAAAACCCCAAAACCTGAATCAGTTCCAAAGTTTTGAAGATCTCTGTATACTGTGCTAAACATCACTATATATATTTGATTACATCATCTTTGTTCAATTTACCGTGGAACTTGCCACCTCTAAACCCACTCTAATAGCTACTGTTCTTTGGGTTTTCTTTTACCCTCATTCTTCACAGTTCAGCAAAATTCCTTTTCCTGTCCATTCTTAGTAGTTCCCATTAATTTACTGACACTGTTTTATACAATTCCTTCAATTATCCTTTTTAATTTTACAAGTGCCCTCTAAGCTTTGAAATAGGCTCTACCTAAATGAACCGTAAGGATACCTTCCCCAACTTTAAAGACTTGAAAAACAAACTATAAGCAGTTTTTCTTACACTGTAAAACATATGGCTAAACTAGGACTGGTAGTCATACAGAATAAAATTTCACCCAGCCATTACAAATCACTCATCACAAAACAATGACTAGAGTTTAGTACTAATTTATTCACGACAGAGCCAGTAGTTAAGCCCAGTGCCTACTCCTAGAATGCCTGAGGCCAACGCTGAAAATCCCTCGCTCCACATACTACAATGAGTACCACAGAAGAACCTCTAGTGTAAGACAAAGCCTGGCTAAAAATTCATTGGCTAAAAATACAGTACTAGAGTCTTGTTTGGTAACAAGACTAGAAAAAAATTACCAAAAAGACTATCTATGCCTTAGAGGAAAATAAAATCTCTTAAATCATGGTGCATGGAGCTGCTTGCATCATTTAAAAAAAATAACTTCTTGCTCACGAAACAGCTTTCCTTATAGGAAATTTGCCAGACGTGAACAAACATTTTAGCTACAAGCTAAAAAAAAAAAAAAAAGGTAGGAAAACAGCCAGAATCACTACCATTAGGATTTCTAAACATTCATAGAATTTCTTGTTACCACCTCAGTGATCATGAATGGCACCAGAAAGACTTTGCAGAGTTAAGACACAGGCTCTACAGTAACTAAGGAACAGGTATAAATAAGAACTCATTTTCATAACACACATTTTTTAAAATTGTCTTTTTCTGTGGACAGGGGTTGGGGCAGTGGGGTTGGTTACACTGTTCTACCCTTTTGTTTGTGCTACTGATAGCAAAACAAGCAGAATGGACCCTGTATTACCTTGTGCAATCATCACAACCTTTAAAACCACCAAAACAAAACACACACTTCCAAAAGTTGTTTCTTTACTTTCTTTCCAGAGAATTTCCACAATTTATATGGAAGTTTAAATTACTATCAAGATTACCTGGTATTTCTAAGAATATATTTTCAAGATCTTAAAACTTCACTAAAATGAAGCACCGCACTTTGTCACGTACATTTCTGCCACGTCTAGTACTCCCTGCCTAGAACTGTAAGGTTTTTACTAAAGCTGCACAGCTCTTTCTTGACACAAAGCTACAGAAAAACAGATTACTCAATGTCAAAACATGCTGGCAACCCTCTCTTTGGAAAGCTCAAGTCTGTTGAGCAATGATTTGAAATTTAATTGGGATAGTTAAACTATCTTGGACTCATCCTCCAACACCCTCACAAAAACCCACCCAGATCTGACCAATACATAAAACTCTGCAGAAATTCACAATTCATACAAGCTTAACAGAAACACATATTTCTACAACTACTTAACCACTAAATGACACTCCAAACAATTTTGCCAAAATACTTCCTGAAGCTCCCTGTGAGGACCAGGTCTATATACCATTCCCCAATACAATACTGCAGATCAGATGCTCACCGCT
>NW_010427280.1:0-34850 GCF_000710305.1 Buceros rhinoceros silvestris | reverse complement strand
GCTCTTCCGGTATTACTGAATGTACAAACACCAGTGCAAGCAGAGCATGTAAACATGTTCGGTGATTATCTCGGACTTCTGTCTGTGATCTAGACGTGTTGGTAGAGAACTGCAGAAACATTACACTGACTCTTGTACGTTCTTTGTCTCACAGGCCTCTGATACCACGTGCTAGAACCTCAGCTGCAACAACAGCTGCACCTTCCAATGTACAGAAACATCGAAATCTCACGGGTCTGTATCTGATCATTCAAAACTAGTTTATGCCTTGGACACTACACTCTCAGAGCCTTCATTTTGATCTACAAATCAGAAAGGAGGTAGTTATTGCAGTGTTGGCAAGATGATTTCTTCCTTTCCATTACAAGTGCTTGACCACTGCAACTTTCAAGAAGTTCTTCCAGTATTTTCTTATGCCAGTACCTATAAATACGAGTGCATTACTGTAGCGATGATATCTTGGCACTGTGGAAATTTGTTGCCATGAATGAAAAGCGTGGGCTTTTTATTATTCATAAGAGTTATAAGTACAAGCAGTTTCCTTAAGGACTATAGTGATCAGTGAGGCATGACTACAGTAACAAACAATGAAGTGCATAAAACCTGATTCAGACCTGAAGCTCATCTAATGGGAATTCTTGCATGATAATTCAGAACATCTCTTTTGCTTTGGATAGCTATGGAATGACTAAGAGCATAAAAACAGCACTTAATTCTGGTATATCCTCCTAAAATTGTACTGAAAAGCATTTAGCAGGTTTTTAAAAAATTTCATTTTCTTGCTTAGTAGACTACTGAGGTCATAAGATCTTAAGACACCCATAAAACAGCAGAAAGGAACATTTGCTTAGTAGAGAAAGGAATAAAGATTAACCTGCTACTAAAGAAAATGAACACATTTATCCTCAACACACATGTAATCACAGACTTCAGTACTACCATAAATACCTTAAGTGAGACAAGAGAATGCTCACAAAATGTTTATTCAGCACTTTTGAAACTTCTGTTGAGAAGTTTTTGGGGTTAGAGACGGACTAACAAAACACCTGTCTTGGAAAGGCTGTCAGGAAAAGTAGATGCAATTCACTTTGCTCTTCTTTAACTTAAAACACTGTTTTCTAACAAGAAATTTCAGACTCCTGACAGCATTATTATGCATTTTTTTCCCCCCCACAGCGTCACTACCTTTGGCAAAAGTTTAAATTAGTTTGTTAGAGGTTAGGCTCACTACTATGATCTTTTCATTTGCTTTCCAAGATGCTTGCAATAAGCCAAGGGATAGCTTAAAGGGGAAAAAAGTATAAACCACTGCATTATTTTTCTATTAGAAATTTTCTGGCCATTTTGAAACACCAAGTTTCCATACTGAATACAATATAAAACAGCCTCAAGATCTGTAAAAATTAAAATAGAAAAAAATCTTAAATAATTTCTGGAATTCCTAAGTTAACACTATTTACCACTTCACTTAAAAGTCACTGAAGTATTTTGAGAAATACTGTCTTCTACCCATAATGAAATTTCTTTTAAGTATTAAGCATTTGTGCTGGTTTTGTCTGGGACAGACTTTATTTTCTTCATAGTAGCTGGTACGGGGCTGTGTTTTGGATTTGTGCTGGAACCAGTGTTGATAATACAGGGATGTGTTTGTTATCGCTGAGCTGTGTTTACACATAGTCAATGCCTTTTCTGCTCCTCACACCACTCCACCAGCAAGTTGGCTGGAGGTGCACAAGAAGCTGGGCAGGGACACAGCTGGGACAGCTGACCCCAACTGACCAAAGGGATACTCCATACCATATGACTTCATGCTCAGCGTGTAAAACTAGGGGGAAGGTTGCCCGGGGGGCTCAGGGACTGGCTGAGAATCAGTCCATTGGCGGTGAGCAATTGTTTTCATTTACATCACTTGTCTTTCTTGGGGTTTAATTCATTCTTCATTATTTTCCTTTTCATTACAATGTTTCATTATAATTACAAACCATTTTTATGTCAACTCACAAGTTTTCTCACTTTTAACCTTCGGATTCTCTCCCAACAACCTGCTGGGGGAGGAGTGAGCAAGTGGCTGTGCAGTGCTTAGTTGCCAACTGGGGTTAAACCACTACAGCACTTTGGAAGTCTAAACTGTAGTGAAATTTCAGAAGTAAAAGCCTCCAGAAGTCTTGATTTCTTCCTCTTATCAAAACATTCTAATGTAAATTTATCCATTTATTGTCAGTCCGTTACCCTGGGCTTTTAAAATTCAGTTTAAAAAAATCCCAGAGAAGAAAATGTTGCTTAAATAAAGTACTGCTGGTCTTTTATTTTTAAAAAATCTGATAGAATTTAAACAAACTAATTGCAAATTATTTAAAAGTAATAATACAGTTCTCAAGACAAGTAACTGTCTTAATTTGGACACATTAGAAATGTGACATTAATTGCCACAACTCAATCCCACATAATTTGCACACACAGAGAGGTCATAATGACACAAAAATGCTGAAAAGCTACTTGATCCATAAACGGGTAAATACATACTGTGGAAAATCAGACTTGTATTACCATTTTTGGAAAAGTCTGGCTATTCTTGTAACTTGCAAGAATAAGACAACTGAAAATGGTTACAAGCCTTTACTGACTTAACAATGGAAGGTCCAAGTGAACTTCCCTGCAGAGACCAACCTCACACAGGTTGCTACTGTTAGCTAAGCAACACGTGCTGACTACAGAGAAGTTCAAGTCTGCAGTCTACTCAATACCTATTATCACAGCCAATACGACAGCAGTTAGATGCTGCAAGAAGAGGATGAAGCTGATTTCTCCATCATGCAGTGCCACTGGAGATAACTCATCACTCATCTTTGTGATAACATGCTTGTTTATATAGTCAGCAGCAGAGAAGAATTTTAAAGATGACCTGGCTAACTAAACCTGAAAAAATAATTATCATCATACAGATCTTAAAACCTGAAAATCTGCCAGATTAAAGAATAGGGATGTTAGCAACATTTCAATGTCTGCTAACTTGAAAAATGTAACACAGCTTTTTATCAAGTAGAAAGATTTATACAGATGATACATATTTAGGATTTAAATTTTTAGCCAAATATGAAACACTGCATACCATCTAGTTCTGGACAAAGTTCAAGAAGGCAAATAAGAATGGATTCATCAGCTTTCAGACCACATCAAAGTAATCCTACACTTTAAACCAATAGGATTTAATCACTTGCATAAAAATAGTTTCAATAGTAACAATTTCCTTATTCAGGACTTTATTTATAAGTCCTGAATCTAAAAAACCACAAATGATCATCAGCTTCCTTTTCAGCTCTTTGATTAAGTTGGCATTTAGAAGAAAACACATAAACTGATATACACTGGCATTCTATCAATGAATGAACAGAGAACTATAATGTTTTAACTTCTAAAGTCTAATGCACCTCTTCGAGTTTGAGCTACACTTGAACAAAACAAGAACTTTTTAAAAAGTTTTCTTACTAAGAGCCAAATAATATTGCTCCCTGCTTTGGAAAATAGATGAAATTATAAATTAGAATTAAAAGCAGGATTAGACATCCAGATACCATAAGTCGTTTCTAAACTGAAATATCAATACTTACTGACTAAAGCATTAATGCAATGATGCACTGCAAGCAGATGGTAATTACCATCCTGTTTTCTGTTCTACGTTACTGACATCATTTCAAGTCAGAATAACCAAAATCATAATTTGGCAATGAGTTATTATACCATGAGGCATTTTAAGTGGTACTAGAAAGAGTCCACTAAACTTTACAATCAACATAAAAAAGCCCAAAGAAATCTTCTGCAGGTTAGGCTTTTTCCAGAAGAAGTATAAACAAATTTCCTAAAAATAAAGTATTTATTACACAGAAATTGTGACAAAATAAATTCATTTTTAAAAGAAAAATAATAAAACCATCTACCACACTGGTATCACGGGATGAAGCCATTTTGGAACATATTAAATTACCCTTAATAAAGTTCCTTGGATTAACACCCTTTGTTTATGTAATATCCAAAACTAAAATACTGTCTGCTCCTCTGATATAATTTCTTCCATGACAATTTGGGGAGTATCCCACATATGCATGATGCAAATCAAAAAACCCAGACCAAACCAAAAAAATACCCAAATTCAATTTTCAATTTTACAGAGATTTAAAAAAAAAAAAATTTTTTTTTTGATAGTTCAAGTGCAGCTTATGGAAATTGGTAGATACATTTTCATTAGTTGTTGGGCACTGGTAATTTAGTGTTCCATTTTAAGTAACTAGCCATTTTGTGTAAATGCCAAAGAAAATCTAACCTAGCCTCTCAATCTGCATAAATCTCAGCTTCTCACAAGGAAAAAAAAATTAAAAAGTTTTTAATTCCCCAAAACCTACTTTACAGAAACTGTGTGACAAAATGAAATCTATAAAATGCAAAATCCAGTGAACTCAATATTTTTATTCATATCATGTCTTTTGCATCAGGCTTTCAAATAGCTGAATTACTTGTCAGCTGGCACTAGCCTGTCAAGAAGTACAAACATTCACACACATACACACACAGAGAGGCATATACATACAGCACATACACACACACACAGAGTAATTTGTGACATTTTCTAGGAAAAAAAAAAGCATACAACAGAGTGGTCTGTGGACTCAAGAAGCTACTCATGTAGCAGAAGAAACCAAACGTCTCAGTTTATTTTTTAGGATGGAGTTGCATGAGATAACTGAAGTAATGTAATAGCATACTACTAGCAGAAGGGAAAATCCTTCCCACCCCTTCCTTTGCACCTGGTCTGGAATTCATCTGACCCCTCAGTGAGCCAATTCAACCCATTAAGCTAGCACAAAATTCACTTCTTTTGCTACACTAGTAGAGATATGAACCAGCAATGCCTTCAGCACCAGCAAGTTAACACATCAGTTCAATCTGCTTACTTCCTACCTTACATAGCTCCTACTTTCAAATGTCTAAATACCACAATATTCTGAATTTTAATTTGTAACATTATCACATGGAGATCAAGAAACCCTTGCAGCCAAAATGTATTGGTCAAATAAGACACAAAATATTCAGTAAGGATACCAACCAACCCACCAGTAACAGAAAAACAGAAAGTGCTGTATCACTGCTCTTAATTTCTCTTCTAATCCATCACTGGCATGTAAACACTCACTGAATCTATCACCCATCCTCAGCCCATTCTGGCAGTCAAAATGCTTTCATCAGTGTGGTGATGGGACATGGATTCCTGGTAACAGTAGCTTAGTTCACTGCTGCTCAGAAAAACTGCAAACAGCAGCAGGCGTTTTGCAGCCATACAAAACATTCATCCTGCCTTCTGTTCATGTCACTGCAAAGTATCTTTTATTAAAAAAAGACAGAAGGAAACTATTTGTGTCATCTATGCTTCTGTCATTAGATGCCAGTACTAGAGCAAAAGTAAAAAGATGACAACTATTGTTTTCCACCATCCATTTTGTATTTCTTTCTTTTAAGTGTCTACAGCCAACAAATACCAAGTACAGTAAGTCACCAAACAGAAGCTGGAAAGCTTAACCTCTCTTAACATATTCTAATTTTTCCATTAGTGATTTTTCTGTGCTTTTCACTTACACAGAATGGCCCCTTCTCCAGACAATAAACTGGCCAAGAATACACTGAATCTCTTATTCCACATGAATGCTCACACTAACACAAATAAACACTCTCACAATGAGATCCATTCCTAGAATTAATATGAAAAGAAACACATCCTTCTGTTTTAAACGTGACTATTTTTCTCATTCACAAAATGTCAGGTGAGAATTTCACTTGCTATGTAATTTCAAGAACAAAGAGGAAGGAAAAAAAAAAATCAGGAAAAGTCTCACTTGTGAAATATGGTTGATTGAAGATTCCATGCGTCGAAGTTGGGATGCCTGGATATCCAGCATTTGGAGAACATTGTTGGCCAAAGTGTTGATCAGATAGGCTACACTTGCTAATGACTGGGTTGTGTAGGCTTTGGTTTCTTCCAGGGCTCGCTGTTTATCTGTTGACTAAAAGCAGAAATAAAAGGTTTATTTAGTAGAGTCTCTCTCGCACAAAGATTCTTGGAATTAAATCCTTTTGCCTATCTTTAAAGGACAAAGAATTATACAAGTCAAACGAATTCTCCATCGAAGTTACCATTCTTCCTCCTTTCTGTTCATCACAAAAAGATACTAACTTTGTATTTTAAGAGTTTCTATACTTTATAAGAGGAGAATAAGGAATTAAGCTAGTATACATGCTCATCTTTCCTTGAAATACTTACAGTGCAACTTCTTATACTGCAATAAACTTTAAAAGTACTCTCAGATACTTGTTCATTAGTTCTTCTGAACTTTGTACTATTTACAACTAAACTTCATACTTCAATAAGATCACATAACAGCCTGCAAGACTGCCAAATACTGTATTCCTCATCTCTTGCAATTATTTAGACCTCATTATTGCCACAAATGGTTGTTTGTAGTGAATGAACTATAATTACCTCTTTAAAATGGTAGGTGAATAAAATGTGAGGCATAATTTTTAAAAAGTCCATGTTTTCTTTTTTTATAATGTTTTCTATTTTTTCACATTGTCAGCATCTTCTATGCAGAATTAGTATGAATCATTTTTCTAGCAGTAAAGCACCCAAAAAATATAGGCTATCAAGCCAGAAGACATCCATTAGAAGTTTAAAAACATGCATACATTTCAAACAATGTTAAAAATAATAAGCGGAGTCTAGTTGTCAGGGTGCTGTATTTCTCCTTGAAGAACAGTTAACATCACTAGGATCTAATTCAGTACAACAAATTCAGTAAAGCACTGGTAAAAGACACAATTAAGCTGCTAAGGAACTGTCCAGTTTCCAAGGCTTTGGAATACACTGAATTTTACTTTTAGGTGATCTTTAGCTATCTCACAGCTTGATGGTGCTATTTCTAAAAAAAACAGTTGACAAACATCCCCTAATTCCACCTGCCATTTTAATACTATATTTCATAATTTCCTTTCCTTTATATTACTCACAGAAGCTGAATCACATATCTACCATTTTACTACACAAAGTTCTATTATTATAAAGTAAACATAAATTTATTTCAGGAAAACAATTCTTACAGCCCAAGATACCACCTGAGACCTTGTAGTAAGACTCCTAAAAGAAAACTGCTGGCTTTCAGGGAAAAAAAACCAAACCACACATGTGAACATGGTCACAAGACTTCAGTTAAACACTCACATGAAATATATTCAATAATTTTTCTTTTCTGGCATCCTGTCCTGTTGTTGTGTCTACAAACAACAATGGTAACTTGGATGGCCTGTTAGTATTCCTTCTTGTTGCAGGCCACACCAGTACAGCTTCCTAGTCTATGTGGAGAAAGGAGGATAGTAGCAGTTGCTGTTCAGCCATAGAAGAGCTCCCACAGTGGTGCACCAGAGGAGAAATGCTGTAGAAGGCAAGCATTCTTGCCTGGCTGTTTCCTTCCCATGCAGCAGAAAAAAAAACAGACTTAGCAGCAGAAGGAACTGAAAACTCTGGAGACAGCTTCTCAGGGCACAGTATAATGATGTTCCCTAAGAGAGCATGCTTGTAAAGATGCCTGATATCCAGCTATAAAGAAGTTAAGACAAATGCTACCCCCAGACCCCATTTAAGACTTTAAGCCAGCTGGACAGGATGTCTTTTATGTAAAAGAACTCAAAACTCAGCTTAAGGACTCCCAAATGAAGGAACACAGAGCTTTATGCCTCCACTCTCACACTGTTGGCTTACAAATGCACTCTTCTTTCCCTCTCCCTACTCATAACCTCAGTTCAGTCTGCAAATATCACTACAGCAGGCATATATACTACCAGACACTTTCATAGCTATTCCAACGATTTCTGAATGGCAGTAATAAAAATGACCAGAAGCTTGTCAGTGTGCTCTGCAGCTGCTGAACAAGTCTGTTTATAGAAGCAGAAACTGCTGATTTACATTAACACACTCTATATCCAGAATAGCTGAATACAGGCCAGCAAACACAGTATTTTTTCAATCATAGCCAAAGTGTTTGAGAACAAAAGGAAAACAATCTATCATTTTAGAAATTATGAGCCTCTGCTACCGTTTTACTGCTTAAAGCAGCACAAATATGAATCAGTGTTCAGAGCTAGTCCTTCCACTGATGTAACCTAATAGCTATATCAGAGCCACCCCATTCAAACGAGTTCAAACCAACAAGGAAGTGGCTTCTTCAAACAGATTAAAAATTTCATAAAACAACAATCCTATAAACACATTTAGAACTGTTATTAGCAAAAAACCCTTTTGACTGCGAGGTCTAGTTTGTGCATTTGGCTGATATGCTGAACAACTATGATTTCCTCTGCACACCTGTGTAAAGAGCATTCTGTACGAACCATTCTCTGAAGCAAGCTCCACTCATGCTTGGCACAGCAAAGCTGTAGTTTGAACTTTCTCCTTATAGGCTGAAAGATGCAGAATGTTTTGAATTGTCAAAATTAGTGTTTGAACCTACTACTGTCAGTTAAAATTTAGCTTGAAATTGTAAGCTGTGCTTACCACAAAATCTAACTTGTAATCTGGAAAGTAGATTTCTAGAGATCGTGTCTTACCATATGCTCCTACTAACAAGCTCCCCGTGTATTCTCCCAATGGACACAGGAATTGGACATTCTTTGTTGGATAAAAACCTGGCTGGATGGCCAGGCCCAGAGAGTGGTGGTGAATGGAGTTCAATCCAGTTGGTGCCGGTCACCAGTGGCATTCCCCTGGGCTCAGTACTGGGGCCTGTTCTCTAACATCTTTATCAATGATCTGGATAAGGGGATTGAGTGCATCCTCATCTGCGTAAGTCCACACATGATACCAAGTTGGGCTGATGCGTTGATCTGTTTGAAGGTCAGGAGGCTCTACAGAAGGATCTGGACAGGCTGGATCCATGGGTCAAGGCCAATTGCAGGAGGTTCAACAAGGCCAAGTGCCACGTCCTACACTTGGGTCACAACAACCCCCTGCAATGCTAAAGGCTTGGGGAAGGGTGGCTGGAAAGCTGCACAGTGGAAAAGGACCTGAGGCTGCTGGCCAACAGCCAACTGAACACAAGCCAGCAGTGTGCCCAGGTGGCCACCTAAGGCCAACAGCATCCTGGCTTGTGTCAGCAATAGTGTGGCCAGCAGGAGGAGGGAAGGGATTGTCCCCCTGTACTCAGCACTGGTGAGGCCACACCTTGAGTACTGTGTCCAGTTTTAGGACCCTCACTACAAGGAGGGCACTGAGGTGCTGGAGGTTGTCCAGAGAAGGGCAACAAAGCTGGTGAAGGGTTTGGAGGGCAAGTCTTATGAGGAGCAGCTGAGGAAACTGGGATTGTTTAACCTGGAGAAAAGGAGACTCAGGGGAGACCTCATCACTCACTACAACTACCTGAAAGGAGGTTATAGAGAGGTGGGAGTTGGTCTGTTCTCCCATACAACATGTGACAGGATGAAAGGAAACAGCCTCAAGTTGTTCCAGGGGAGATTGAGGTTGGATGTTAGGAAAAATTTCTTTACAGAGAGGGTTGTCAAGCACTGGAACAGGCTGCCCGGGGAAGTGGTGGAGCCCCCACCTCTAGAAGTGTTTAAAAGACATGTAGATGTGGTGGTGAGAGACATGGTTTAGTGATCCTGGCAGTGCAGGGTGAACAGCTGGACTCGATCTTCAAGGTCTTTTCCCACTAAAATGATTCTGTGATATTAATTTACATTGTTTACAACTGCTGCCGGCCATGCTCAAACCTGGCAGACCACTAAATGGTACACTGATAACCAAGTATGTAATTACGTAAAACTAAAGTGATTACTGCACGTAAGATAATGATTTCAAGCTATCAGTAAACCAAATGCAAACATAACACTCAGAGTAAGATCTGATACTCTGATCTGCAGAACACCAAAATGCCAGCCAATATGATTCTATACCTGACCACAAGACAGGTAAAAAAGTTATTTCAATATCCACACTTACCAATATTCTCTACTGAAAGATAAAAATACTAATTTGACCCTAATCAAACTGGTAGCCTTTCTACAATAGTGTTGGTTTTCATTCCAACCTATGGAATATTGTTTCTACGCAAAACATTGAAAACAAGAGAAACATGTTCCGCTATATTCGTTACATCAGAATGAAGACTAGTTACTGTGAATACTTGAAGATACTAACCAGTCAGCCCTTAAAGGTCTTCAGTTCTCAGAAACGCTGTAGTCAGCATGATCAAGAAGCAGTAGCAACTATGTTTTCAGTGCCCTGATCTAAATCAAGTGCCATGAAACAGACCAGTGAATCTTTCTCTGTTTTAAAGTTTTAAAATATCTTTAATCTGGCAGCCACACATACAAAATTCTGCATGCCTGTGAAAAAGCTGGACATCGTAACATCTATATACATACCACTCTTACGGAAGCGATACTTCTGCAACTGGTCATCAGCTTGATCTGTACTCTTTCTTAAATCTAATATCCAATTAAGAAATCAAAGCCTTTGTCTGCAGCCAAGTCTTCTACAACACTGTCAACATAGGCAGCCTCTCATTCCTTTCCTAACACATCCATTCCATGGTGACAGAACTAGATTTGTAGGGCTGCACAGTAGATTGCATATCTAGTTTACAAACAACCTAAGAAACAAATAGTTATTTCACACTCCAGTCCATTTCCTTATCTTCCCTGACATGCAAAATCGCAAACGCTAGCCCTAGCAAAACTAACCAGGTGCCGCCTAGGAAGAAAAAAATCATGTTTACTGAATTATGGTTTGAACAACTAATCATGATATTATGGAGACTCAGATTCTAGTTTCTCCAGCAGTACCTGTGGAAGCAAAGGTCCCCAACGCAAACTGCACACTCCTTTTGCTGCAGTGAGTTACATGAGGAGGTAACTTCCAAATGAAAATTCCTAGTCCATAAACCAAATTAGTTTTCCCTTATCCAAGCCACTGTACAGCTGCAGAAAAAGAAGGAAGCACACAAGCAAGAATAAAGAGGGAAGAGCTATACGGAGTTACTCAGCTTGCTAGAATAAAGAAATAAGAGCTGGAAAGTAGACAGTGCCGTAGTTCTGTCAGCCCTCTGTACCTTCCCCCCTCCCCGCCACAAGATCCATGCATGATGTCTTATTTGTTTCGCTTATTATGTTTCCCATTAACAGTGTTAAGAATGCTGCTGCATCTCTACCTCTTAAACTTCCAGCTTTGACTTTTCAAACAATGTTAAGAAGATAATAGAGCATCACAGCTGGATCATCTTCACAGCCTTAAAGGATAAAATGTTTATATCATTGGATAATGAGGGCACAGAAGACATCAATTCACATGCAGCAGCTTAGTATCA
Organism: Buceros rhinoceros silvestris; assembly: GCF_000710305.1. Lineage (NCBI taxonomy): Eukaryota > Metazoa > Chordata > Aves > Bucerotiformes > Bucerotidae > Buceros > Buceros rhinoceros. The sequence goes on along the minus strand of NW_010427280.1, from coordinate 23,448 downwards.
ATTCTGTTTATAATTTTTCTCCACAGTCAGGTGGTCCATGCTGAGTCTCCTGCTCTCAGCAGTAAGAGCACTATTTTAACTCACCAAAGAGAGCTCACCTGGCACTTCTGCCAGCCACCACCACAGAGAGGTGAGGGTGAAGTCAGCTACTACTGGGAGAGGCTACCTGTGATGCAGCAGGAAATGGCACCCAATGCACCTAGAAACAGCAGCAGCCATTGCTCTGCCCACCTCTGTCCTGGAGAATGATTTTCATTTGTAGAAAACACCCACTAATAAAACAGTTGGTTTGCTTCCTCCACAAAATAAAATTAAACAAAACTATAGACTAGATGGAAATATTTCACAGGATGGATCCAGTCTGAGAGCTACAAGATAAACTACAGTGACTACTCTATACAAAGGTGGGGCTTTTAAATAACAGGAGATCAAAGTCATTCAAGCCAGTCATTCACAGTCTTCATACTCACCCAGAAAAGGCATGTATTACATACATAGTGCAATAGTATGTACTTGCTTTCAGACACTGGAGAATTATTAAGAGTTTCCAGTTTCTCATGGCAGTCCAAATGAAAATGGACACTAAGCCTAACACAGATCAGGAGTGATGATACAAACATCCCCATGAAAATATTTCTCATTTTTATATTAGACTGTATAACCCAAATTGCTATCATTAGAAAGGATGTGGAATTCAACCTGCAGTAAGCATCAGGATGCAGAGCCAAAGCATTACTTTTTCTAGCCACACTGAAAGTTCCATTTATATAGCACAGTTACATCACCAGAGTTGATAAAGAAATGGCCTGGACTGCTGACTATATAAGACATCCTTTTACTTTAGGAATTAAACCTCACTGTTTTTTCTCTTGCCTAGGGAAATATAAACTTTTGTATTTACACAAGCTATAAAAACAAATTACAAAGAAGAAAAAAATTATATTCAATGGAGAGTATAGAGCAGATGAGAGAATAAAACATGCAGTAGGGCACGCAAAATGCCAAAATTAAGTGGCTATACAAAGGGTAAAAGGAAATCTTACATGTATATGGAGCACAAAATGCAGGGCTAGAAAGGAACTCAGAACTTAATGCATTCTCTCACCTCAAAGTGAGGCCAGGTAGAACACAGTGATAAAGTCTGTTATGCCACTGTAAAGAACTCAAACAATTTTATACGAAGAACCAGCTATAAATGCAGAAAGAAATTCTACAAGGAAACAAATGACAGAGGCAACATGACACCTATAGCAAGATTTACAGAATATCAGGCCAACTAGATGAAAGAAGAAATGCTACCAAATGCTATAAATGCTACCCATTAGAAGAATGCTTACCAAATTAGAAGAAAAGGAAAGACTTCAAAGACAACATGTTTGAAAAGAAAAATGCAGCTCTTAGGAATTGGAAAGTGCCAAGTAAGAGAGGTCTGGAAGTGGTGCATGAGAGGAAGCACTAAAAGCTGCTGGCAGTTTAGTCAGTTATTGTAGCTAGGTTTCTTTTCTGCTCTAGTTCTTGAAAGAGAAAAATTATTATTTAACCATTAGTTATCAATGACTTGGAAGTTTGAAGTTCTTAGTTGGGCTAACAAAACTTATACAAAAAAGTCTGGACCTATGAGTTGATAAAAGAAATTTTATTTCTTATTACAGAAGATTAACACAAGTTTTTGCCTTTAATATCAATATGACAAAAAAAAAATTCTTCCAAGGTCAGTACTTGGTGTTGAATTGAGAGGGGAAAAACAAAGAGAGATTTTCACTCCTGAGCCTACTATCACTAATAAGTAGCATAAAACTAAATATCTTAGAAAAAAAGAGTTTTGAATGGAAAAAAAACCCTCAACTCATATTCACACCAATTCTTCAGCATACAATGCATTTACACAGTAATATTTAGGTGTCAAAGAGGAAGCTGAGGTTAAGCAGTTTGACATGGGACCAACTACAGTGAAAGGTCCATCCAGACTCTAATGCTCACTTCCCCAACATATACAGCATCTCTTGCTATTGTTCAAAACAGCACTGTTTAGTGAAACAAAACTCATATTTAATATATGCGACAGAAAAGTAACAGTGAAATTTTAAGAATGAGATAGAAGATTAGTTTTATTTAATCAATATAACAGTTGTTACTTTTGATTACTGTTAATACAAACCCAAGCAGGTTTGTCTTAAAAATCAGCAAGCAAAACCTCTCAGGTTTCTGTCAGCTTCAAGAAGAAAAGCTGCAGAGTTCAACAAGCTTGCCTTATTTTTCAGTACAAAATGCGCCCAACTGCAATACTGACAAAGCACACTTCAGTTTTCCTGTGGAAAATAGAAGATTGAGCTCTTATATCATCCTTTCCATTTTAATTGTTGCTGAATTACTTGAAGTTAATGAAGACTTCCTACATAATTAAATATTTTACACACAATTATTCAGCTGCACAGATGGTATTTGCTTAGCCCATCCAAGTGCTTTCCGAGGTCCTTTCATAAGCTAAAAAAAAAAAGATTGAGAAGAAAACTGAGCATCATTAATCCAATAATTATGCCAAAATGGTGCCAAAAGTTACATAACTGCCACTGAAAGATACAATAGCTTTCCATTTTAACAAACTAACTCCTTAAATACTTAGTTGCTAAAGAATATCCCTTACTCCTTCACTACCAGAAATGGTCATTCCCAGCATGAAAAACACATACCACGCAATTTTTAAGTAGTTGGTCTGTAACATGCAGGTGAAACAAGCATGAGAAAGCAGAAGCAATCACTGATCTGTTAGAACAGAAGGAAATGAGATCTCCTAGAGCTCCTGAAAAAAGAATTGCCAGAAAACGTTAAAATTGCCAGAAAACCTTAAAATTTTGCTTTCAGATGTGCAGGAGGAACCATGTATTCTACTACTATATTGAACATAGTGGGAAACTCAATCTACCTGCTCCTTAGTACAAGCAGAATTCCAATGAACTTGGAGATGGGGGCACATTTTTTTCATTCTGCATCAGTTGTAATAATATAAACTATTCATCTCTACATGTAAACATTTTTCTCTAGATAATTGCTTATTCACGTAATTATTGCTGTTACCATTATTTTAGGAAGAGGGAGAGCTAGCTGGATCGCTTCATGACCCTATGCAAATGTACACCTTTATTTTAAAATCAAGAAGAGTTGGTAGCCATGTTGCCCACCTACATGTACACTATAGCCTAAACATTATGAATTAATCTAATGTTAAGAAACATAAGCAAACAGCATTTCAGATATAAATGGGAAACACTTCTTCACACATACCATTCCACAAACCCTCTGGTAAGTTCTCTGACAACTTTCTATTATTTATTCAAAAGAATACACAGGCAGTAAGATGCACTGAGACCACACAACAGGGGAAGCAATGAGATGAATGGGACTGGTAGTTTAGCATACAACTTAGAAGAAATGGTAGCTCTAGATGTTGGAGATAAAATTGCTGTGAAATAAAAATATTGTAACAGGACTTCATCTGTCAGCTAACTATAATTAAAGTAACCTGCCTGACAACTCTTTGTCTCATCTGTGATGAATGGAGCACATTAAGTCTCCTAGTGACATCACTCCTTTTTTATTAGTGAAGCAGTCTCAGAAGTGACAATGCACAATTCAAGAATCAGCACTACAACAAACCATGGTGGTAGGACCCATTCAGGCATTGAGCTGAGATCACACAGTAACCTAAGAATGGCAATCAACAAAAGCTTTAGAAGTAACTTTGGCATTTAGGCCAAACATAATCATTACAGAAGATACCAGTTTTAGAATTAAGAATGCATCAAAACTATCATTAGATTTTATAATTCAAACAACATTCAAAAAGCAACCAGTTAGTGTAGTATTTTTTTTAAAAAAAACTATTTCCAAATATAAGGATAATTGGACTCATCATATTCTACTAATATGAACATAAATAAGGTTATCTCCATTTTTATAATTAAGCTATGATGATAGCTTAGTTTCATTTAGCTGCATACTAATAATAAGCATGCTAGCTCAGGAATATACTCTAAGTATCCATTTGTAAAGTCTTCAACATCAGGCTGTTCCATTTTTCAGATTACTAAACAACTGTAAAAATTCACTAAATGTGACTAGAATTTCCTGATCACAAGTACAATTTCCTAACTTTTAAGCCATCTGAAATTCAGTATCAATAATCCTCTGCAATCAGCATCACATTAAGATGAAGTAATCTGTTTCTCTTGCAGTTGATTCATTTGATATTTTCATTCCTGTGCTGAGCCTCAAAATGTAGGTTTCATTAACAGCCAGGAGAGCTACCTTTCAGAGAAATACACACAAAGTCTAACTTCCTAAAGGAAACACAACTTTTTAAAATACATAGTGAGTTTGAGGTTGCCAGTCAGGACAAAACTAACTCACTGGTTTGAAAACTATGACAAGAATATCAATCTACTACACCCAAAAAGAAATGATAACAAATGATAGCTGTAGACAAGCACAGCTTCCCTGATGTCTAATCACCTGCACCACTGTTTTCGTGCTGCCAGCATCATCACAACAAATCTGTCATCTGTTTCCCTTAACTGTCACCAGGATCAATCTTAGTATACTTTTATTTCCAAAAATGCACAAACACAGACAAATGTCCTGCTCTCACCAGAACTGTCAAGTACCTATTCTTTGAAGGTAGAACCAAAAGTCATGTTTATGCTAAAAACCCCAGGGCGTGCTGAATTCATACAAACCTAACAGACAAGGTTATAATAAAGTTTCTTCAACACATAAATAATACAGTTTAAAATGACAGATCACAAGAAACAGCACGATAGCATCCGAATGTGTTTACATCTAAAATGCAGCTAACGTTTAGTTATATTAATAGTTGTTCAGCACTGCTTTACAGTATGAGATGCAATTCCCGCTTGAGAAGCAAGCAGCAGTGAGAGAAACCTATTCCCCACATTCATTTAAGACTCACTGCTCATTCTGTTAATCATTGCAGGTCTCGCCTTACTCTGTTAGCAATTCTGCAATAACACAGCTGAGAGAAGTGAATCGATTTTATAGTTCACACAACAACGTAATTACTATTAGACTTCAAAATGCAAGGTCAATTTTTGCTATAACACCAGTACAAAATTAACATGTTTGTGGCCATGTCACTAAGCCAATACAAATGCACTGAACAAAACCATCAGAAACAGCAACAGTTCACAGGCTTAACTCCACTATCTCATGTATCCACTGTTCTACAAGTCTTCATTCACCAAGGATGCTTTAGCGTGCAGAGTGTTCACTGAGTGTACAACTGAAAATCATTAACTCAACTCAAGTTTGATTTTACAGCTACCTGATAAAAATAAAACAAGTCATTGTAGCATTTGCTGAAGTTACTTTTCAGAAGTTAGAACAAACCTACAATCATATAGTAAACACATTCTGCTATACCAAAAAAGTTATTTGCACCAATTGTTTTCTCCTTAGCAGTATCAGATGAACAGATTTTCTCTCCCAAGAAATCCAGCAAAACCTACCATTTCTAAGAAAGGATGTCTATTTCATCTCCCCAAAACATTATCCAGCCACAGAGGTTTATGTAACATCTGAATTATTTCCCAGCTTCGCCTGTTTCTTCGTTCCACTGTAAATTCTCAATTCAATTCATTACATACCAGTGACTGAGGCCAACTAATGGCTTTAATTTAGAATCACAGGCAGAGTTATCTGTGGCAGTAGAAGCAAGTTCTGCTCCCAAGTGTCCACTGCCAGAGATTACAATCTCATAGCAAGAAAAGCTAAGTAGGACATGCAGCCATGTCAGCCACCATCACAGTTCACAACCTAACGAATCTACTAATGTAATCAGTCAGCTGGCAGGACAGCTTGTTATTGCCTGAGTGTAATTGCAGCTTATGAGGTGAAGATATACACCCTATGCAGCCCGTAGTTCCCAAAAGAGAGGAAGGCAAACGTGGAGATGACACCTGCATCAGTTACCACAGCTACATCAGCCTGCCGTTGAGCTGTGTTGCAGAGTCCCATTTCACTAGGCACTGTGGAAAGGAGTAAGGTAACCCAAGGAACACAAGCTGCTGCAAAGTCTTTGCTGTCTATCCACGACAAATAGAATCCTGCTACCCTCTGAACTCCTACCACATTGTCATTTCAACTATCACAAATCTTTTAATTGCCATTCACTGGCTCTAGTCCCTCACATAAGCATGCCCCAAAATTTTGTCATTCTAGAAGTTACTATATCTTAAATTGGCTACCCTTGATAACTATGGCTAAAAAAAAGCTTAAGAGAAATAAAGAGGCGCAGCTACCAGGTAACAAGAGCATGCCATTTCAAAGATAGTACATAGGGGAGAGGGCTTAAACTAACTGAGGGCAGGAATTTGTATAATCACTCTTCTGTTTCTAGGAATAATAACCCACGCATTTGGACTACACAAATCCCTCCACAGTGATCAGTTAACTCTAAATTTGAAATTATTCTTACTTGACACTTTTTAAGGCTGCTGCCAACTGGGACATACTGAAAGGAACAAACTGTCGTCAGGTACATGCCCACAATTTGACAGAACAAATAAAAAATTCTTTTATTTCATATAAATAAAGCAGAGATCAAAGTAAGAAACCTTCACAGAACAGTTGCAACATACAATACTCCTCTGGGAGTCAAAAGAACCACTGGCAACATACTAGAACTCCAAAACCTACAGACTTCTGCTCAAATTAGCAGAGCCTGGGAGAGCTACAGCAACAGTCGATCAGCTATAAAGCACAGAACTAAAAAATATCAGAAGAGGCTTCCCTGCATTTCTCCATGAAAGGCTCCCCAATCTTCTGGTTTGTTCGGGTTTTTTTAAAAACAAACTAACAAACAAACAGGACAGCCTTCCTTCCCTATTGTAGAATTATCTAAAAGCCAGTCTCTGGATCCTCCAACGCTACATCATCACACATGCCAGAGTCCCATCATCCAAAATGCACATTTGAACCGTTACATGACCAGACACAAATACGCTCATCTGATGCTGAAAAATCACAACAGTCCTCTCACAGGCCTCCTTCCTTGCCCTTACTGAAAGAACTTCACAGAAAGAGAGCAGAAGGAAGCAGATGACAGGTCAATTTGTTCTTGATAACTGAACCTAACCTCTGTTGTACTACCCATCTGCTGAAGGTGGTGGTAACATTCAGTGAAACCTAGCCATACTTGAACCAAGGATGAAGACTAACTAAACTATCATGATCAAAAAAAAGAAGTGAAAGTTAGTAGAAGTTCACTCTGAAAAACTGCTAAGCAAAACCAGTGCTGTCTTATTTAATAGATTTGTTCCCTGTATGGCCCGAGAGCTGCAGCTGCTCATGTTTCTGGCAAATAATATTTTTATAACCTTTTGCTCTCGTTACCACAGCACTTGATAGAACACAATAGCAGCACAGTGAGAATGAGATTCTAGGTTCTTATACAGACACTGTTACTCAAACTCCAGATCTCTGTTCTGCACTCCTTGAGTAATGAGTGAACATTCAAGAAATACAAAAGCCATGTCCTCAACAGGGGAGTCTCAGCCTAATTCTCAAGGGTAAACTGCTAGAAATACAGGTTTTTCAGAAGTTTATTAATTTTGTTCATGTTTGTAAAAGAGCTGTCAACACATTAAAAAAAAACAGAAGGTTGCAGGCGGCTTTTCATTTCAGTTAGACTCAAACTTCGCTATGCCCTACAATTTAAGAATCTCAGAAAATAAGAAGAAACAACTCATTTTCTGTAAATGCAATTACAGAAAAGGCACTGTAATTAGTAGTTTTTCTCTTTTTCCCAGTTTAACCAGCGGTTTTGGCCCATTTACTTCAAAATTAGAAGTAAACCTTCTGTCAATTGCCATGTAGCTCAAGAACAGCAAGCAAAATCACTATACTCAACCTACAGATATAACTTAACACCACAGCATCAAGTTTTCTGTAATTATTTCCAGTGAGATCTGTATTTTACACACACATTTTCCTAAGCATGACCTACTTTCACACTAATTGCAGTACTGCTTGCCCAGAAAGAGACTGTTCCACACAAGCAGTAACTCAACTTTTTAAAGCAATATAAGGACAGTTTATACACATAAAAGGATGTGCATTTAATCTCTCATATTAACTACACTGCAACTGTAACACAGTCATCTCCACACCATTTAAATACTCCTCCTTTCTGCAAATTAGCAAATGACTAAGAATCACACTGAGGTATAAAAAACAATATGCTTGATAAACAAATCCAACTTGGGCAATATTTTCCTCCACATGCAATAATTCTGACATACCCCAGACTGGAAAACACTGATTGTGTTGCAGGTCACAGAGCCATTTCAGAATTTCTCTAGCGCAGTATGGAGGGTTTTCCATCTGTTAAAGAAAAGCCGGAACTTGGAACACATAATCTACCAGCGGTTAAGGGTTTTCTCGCTTAGCTATCATGGTTCAGAACATCAAGTCAGGATGAACCCGAAAAGACTGTATTTTTCTGAAAATTCCCTCAGAACAATATCAAGGATTTCATACAGTGAACATTTAAAACTGATGTCTTAAAAAACACTGGCATTACCTGATAGCCAGAATAATGGAACAGCAGAAACTCTGTGAACTCTGCATGGTTGGTTTTACTCATTCACTCAAAGCAAGCAGATTATGTACCAAATATCTTCTTTGAATGAAGAAAATAGGATGTTAATAAACTTAAATGAACATAACTAACCTTATGAGAATGACAGCAATACCAAAGAAGAACTTCTAAGAAGTTTCTATGTTCTAACATTTAAATGTCAGTTGAAGACAGCTTTTAACTATAACTTGCATGAAAGCCATGAAACACAAAATGATGTGCTTCAAAAAACACAACTTCAGCAATATCCCTTGTCAACATCCAGAAGCAAATCTCTGTGCAGGACCTTGTAGAGGCAGCAGCCAAAGACATAGTTCTATCACCACACCTTGCAAAGAATCAGACAGTCTAGTTATTTGTGATCCATCATAAGATAGAGTTCTGTAAACGTAACAGCAATTACAAAATAGAAGATAAGCAGCACATATGATGGCACAAGAAGTTCACATGCCTGTCCTGAAAAGTTGGTTATCACAAAAGCTGAAAGGGTGCTTCAGAAAAGGACAGATGAATGAATTTGACAAGACCTCTAAGAGTAGTATAGAGCATCAGCAATGCCCAAAAATGAACAGCTGCCCATCTTTGCACATGTATTAATGATATTCCAGACCTCAGCTTCCACTAAAAAACTTTTTTACCACTAAAGTACTTGAAGGGACTGTTTTATTTCCTCAAAACATGCACGTTTCTTTTATCCTGTTTGTCTAACGTGAACCGCATTTCCTCCAGGCCCTTTTAGCTTTGTTCAGATACTGATTTTTACACATACTGGTGATGTTCTGCCCAAAACCTGTCTAAATATCCCTTAGTCACTCCTATATCAACCAGGATACAGTTTTTCAAAGCTATTGAACACCATTTTTTCCCTTCAATCAATACTTATAGAGGGGGAAGAATTCATATTGGACAGATAAGACACCATCTGTCACAGACATCCAGGCAGAAGATAAAAATGTACTGCTATTTTTCCCCTACCACAGCCACATTCAGAGTATCTCAGTAAACCTGAGAGTCAGAACTTCCATGAAGTAAATAAATCCATTATTATCCTCACCTAAGAAAATTGCATTAATGAACTCTTTCAGATGCAATAATCTTAAAAGTTAATTTAACACACAATTTTCAAAAAGAAGTCATATACAGACTATGGTTGTCATAAACAGGGAAAACCCTTTCTGCTATACAATCTAAATTATGTTACAAACATTGTAGTAAAAGACTAACTTTAATCTTGCAGTTAAGAATTACTACACTGTTGGCCATCCTTGCTGCTTAGATCTAGCCTGCGACTAAAGCCATGCAGTCATTCTATTTCTCCAGAAGGAGAAAATAAAACTAGTTAAGAGTCAAGGCAGGGGACAAGTGAGGGATAATGCACCACTTTTGGCCAAGGGCAAAAGACAGACTCAACTAGGGGAATCAAAATCAATTTAATTCAAAACAACAAAAAGCACTGATTAAACTACAATAGGACAGAAAGAGAACAAGATCTTAAATACATCTTCCCCCCAACCTTCCCTTCTTCCCCCGCCCAGCTTTACTACTGGGGGTGGCAGGGGGGCAGGCAAGGGCAGATATAGAAAACACAGGATGTGGGGGTACAGTCAGTTTTAACCCTTTGCATGAGGTTCAAGCTGCTTGCTCCATGGAAAAACATGCCTCACAGATTTCCTCTGGCCACATGGCATCCCCTCCACAGGAGACTGTCCAGCATGCCTCCAGCCCATTGAGGCGGCAGGAGGAGGCGGGGGGTGGTGTCAGCTAGCAGGCTCAGCTATCCCAGCACTGAGCTGTCCTGGTGCTAAACTTGAAAGTCATCACTTTTTTCAGGAGTCCTGTCCATTTTTCTGTTGAGCTTGCTTGTTCGCTCTCTCTCTGCAGCCCATCCGTTTCCTTCCACCAGTGCTCGATGAGTTAGTCCACTTGCCACAGACCAAAGGAAAAAAAAAAAAAATACGCAAACGCTAAAACAACAAACCCAAAACCAAAACCCCAAAAAACAAAACACACTGTACCAGTGTGTATCCAGCAAACCTCTCCTGGCTACCTTGATGACTGCATGGTGGTTGTTCTTCTTCTATCCTACCTCCTCCACAACCAAAACAGCATGCCCAAAACCAAAAGGTGTTTCCCCTCTTAAATAGTCTTATTCACAGAGACGCTGATTGGCACAGCCTGAGCCAGAGGCGGGGGTGATACTGGAGCCAGTGAGGGCCTTTTCCGCAGAGCTTCTTACATGAACCACACTAGTGGCCCCATCCCCTGCTACAGAAACCGTGGCAAACAAAGGCAGCAGCCTCCCCGCTCTGCTGAAGAAACTGTGCCAAATCCTAAACCACAACAGCCATATAGGCCTAGTTTCAGCATATGCATCTATAGCATCAATACCAGATAGTTTTCCATATTTTGGTAACTCTCACAATGGCATAAACTTTCAGCCATAAAATATATCACTAAGGATGCGAGTAATACATGCAGTCTTGAAGCCAGCATACTCAAACTGCACCAACAGCATGCCTGCCACTTACAAGAGTACCTGTAAGCACTCTATTGTAACGTAGCAATTACTCAGCTCATTATAGACAGATAACAGGGTTACATTCAGGTTACAGAAATGAAAGATTATTGGGTAAAAATAGAAAGTGACATTACAAACCTGTGAAGGAACATGATTCCTCTCACAGCAGTTCTGTGTTGCATTACAGGGTATAAAGAATCCCCACCTTTGTGTTTATGTTCACCATAATTATGACATAGAACGAAAGTCTCCAGCTTTGATTATTCAACTGATTTCAACAACGTTCTTGTTCCAACAGTTTTGAACTGAAGAAATGCAAGAACAAAATAAGAACTTTCAGATGCTGAATGCCTCTATGTCACAAAAGGTTCTCTTCCCACACGTTCTTTCTTTTTTTTTTAATGGGAATTCGTTTGTTTTCAATTTGTCGTTACAGACTGTTACAACTGTATACTCAGCAAGTTCTAATACCATCAAAAAAAAAAAGGGCTTTTCTCTATACCTTAATGAATTCTTGTCCCTAAAACACAGGAAATCCCACCCTTTCCCCCACCTCTATATTAAGCAGAAGAAACACACATAAACAATTCTTGAAGGACCATGTTCAAACACAGCCTTAAGTGCATATGAAATCCAGAGCAAAAGGTCCTTGAAAAAAAGCTCCTTCCACTCTGTTTGTAAATAAAAGCAATACTTATTCTGATTCATAAAGTATGAGATCTAGAGATGAAAAGCATCACATAGAGCTGTGTTACTTAAAACCAGAAAAATTATGTAGAAGTTGACTGCTCAAGTTGTGATTTGGTTTGTGCGGAGACATGTAATGAAAAGAACAGCGTCTATTTGTTTAGACAAGAAACCAAAAAAAAGAAAGAATGTAGTCCGACAAACTAACACAGTACACACAGAATGAAAAATCCCAAATAATCTTCACATTTTGATCTCTGCACCTGAACATCTCATCTCCAACAGAACCTAAACAACAGATGCCATTTTCAGAATTCTGGCCTTTCAGAGCTGCCCTGCAAGTTTCATTGAATATAGCATTTACCATATTGTTGGTCCCATTTATCAGAAGGGGAATTTAAATCATACCTGCATAATAACTCTGCAGTATACTTCCATGCTGAACTTCAAATCTACAACTGATGCTTTATTTCCAGAACCCTTTCCTCCTCAAATGATAAACACACACACTGCTTATGGAAAAAGGTATATCCACAGAAACTGCTGCTGTTACTAGACAAAAAGGCTGAAAAAACAACGTCCTCACTAGTGTAGGCTGACTGCATGCTACTATTTCATCCAGAGTTTGGTCTTCTGAGCTTCTGCATGCTCAGTCATTCTGCATTCTGCCCCTTCTGAGAAAGAGTTTGGCCACGGGCATCATTTCCCTAATGACACAAACACAAATAGGCCTAAATCTTCGAAGATAATTTCTGAGATCACCAACAACTGGGTAAAGTGAGAAAACTGAGAAGTATATCAGAAAACACTGCACACTGATTTACCATAAATAACAAATACATGTAATGTCGCAGTTTTATGCTTCTTTACAGTTCATTCACTCCTAGTTCTCTAGTTATTAGCCACGGTGGGAAAATTCAATTTCAACAGCACCACGTCAACAGCCTTAACTCATAGCACTAATTCCTTAGATTATGTTAAGTAGCATTATCTATCAAACTAAGTTCAGCATTCCTGAACTTCACCCAAGAAAAGTGGAAAACATAGTGAACACAGCTCATATTCTTCACAGCATTGTTTGCATATGCCTATAATGTATTAGTTCTCTGTCAAAAATAAGAGCCGTTTTTTCAAGGTCCTGCTCATACAGGCATTTTTCAATCTCTCTGACATCTGTGATCCACCTCAGCCTCCTATTTTGCTGTTAGCAGAGTGGAGGATGAGAGGTTGGCTATTGCTTTTAGTATTTCTCCTTTTAGATAGATTTATAAATAGCAAAAATTACTGCAAACTTTCCATAATGCCATGATATCTATAGTAACTATTCTATTACACAAGAGGGGTTTTTTCCTCCTTTAGGCTAAATACTTGGCTTGTTCCCCCACACACACCCTCCAGAAAGATAAATGTATTTTAACTGATTCAAGATAGCCATTTAACTTGGGATATTTAACATATTTACATTCTCCACAAGCTGCAGCAGACCTTTTTTTTTACCCAATAAAAAGTAGGTAGACAACAAACTTTAACACTTTGCAGCAAGCATTCTGTCTCACATATAAAGCTGTAAACAAGCTCCATTTCTCGTGCCAACTCACTGCCACCTGTAATTAAGTGAATTACAAACTCTGCAATATCCAACATGTCTCAAACTTAGAAAGGACACACTTCAAAATAATTTGAGAATTTGCACTGTATAATCAGTAAACACATACCATTTAATGATTGTTATTAAAGCAAATCAAGACAAATTAATATGCTTTGAATTCACAGTAGACTACTCACTAATATATGGCTTTGTACATTCTGTTTGTTAAACAGACTAAAATTTTCTCTTTGAAAAGAGATCATACTCAAAAATAGTATTTCAGCTATATTTATATATCCCTGGCTCCTAAGAACAGCAGTAACAAGAACAGACTTTGATGAGGCAGAGTATAAAGACAAGTACTAATCTGCTTTCAAAAGTCACATATTACCTAAAGATTATCTGTCACGACCCTCCCATGTTTAAAAAGAGTCAGCCCGTACAGCTCACAGTTTTCATCTGGGGCGAGGCAGAAACACCACCTGACATTTTCTCTACTAACCTTCAGGCCCAAAGAGCAGCACTGCTGATATGTAAAAACTTGAAATAACCAAGTTTGATGCCCGATACCTTACAAGAACTTATCTCTTAGAATAGTCAATCTAATAGCTCACTGCTCTCAACAGGGATGGTCCCATTTCTTCCCTACTTCATTTCCCTCTCCTCCTTCGCTTCACACTCCCACCACCGCTGAGCAAAGCAATGATGCTTTTCTTTCCTGTCCTAGTTAGTTTTCTGTCAGTTTAGCTAACTGAATGGGCTCACAAATGGTCAGATAAGGATGAGACCCAGGACAAGGATACAGTCAAAACTAGAACCACAAAGATGTTAGACCAGCTCAGCAATCTTGCCCCTAAACATCAGCAAAGCCTAACATTTGCAGCTTTTGACAGGCATTGCTTTAATTTCTAGTCACTTTACATTCCATAGGTTTCTAGGTGGGTAACAGGAAGAATATATGCACTTAGCAGTTTTAAATGCAGGTTTTTGAATCTACAAAAACCAGTCTTTTTTCAGGATGGTCCAGCAGGCAGCCCATTCAATTTCAACATTTCAACACTGGACAAGCTTGTTAGGACAGGCCTTCGTAAATCCCAATCTGAATGCCTCCTAATATTCCTGCACCCAGCACAAAAGTCAGAGCAACTGCCAGAGTCACCCAGCTGGTAACGCACTAGACAAAGAGAAAACTGCTATCTGCCTTCCACTGTTGGAAAGACCAGGGCAGTCTTCTAAAATGATTAATCCCATCAGTTAAAGTTTGTAACTAACACTGACAAGCAAGTAAATATGCTTTTCCAATTTTCTTCTCATAAGCCATTCGAAAGCAAAAGTTCCCAATTTTTATTCTTCATAGCCATATTAGAAAGATTTCCTTCAACTCTAAAATCTAAATTTAAACCATTTTCTTACCTTTCCTTGAACCCAGTGAATCTATTTATATTAACACTAAAGAAACAAAACTTCAGAGAAATTCCTGCAAAGCTTACCCTAATGCTTTACCAAAAAGATTCACCAATAATAGTAATAGAAATAATATCTGCTTTCCAACAATGTTTATCAACCTCCAAGTAAGTTACCCACAAAATGCTTCCTACCAAACATCAAAAATCAGGATCATCGACTTGTTTTATCACTTATTTCCAATGGAATTAATGACACGACAGATAGTCATAGAAACATAAAAGAACAGTAGTTCACAAAGAGGGAACAGTTCTTCTGAAACATATCTATTTGTCCTTGTAAATATCAACTTGAAAATTTATATGAATTAAAATCATTTTGATAATGATAGCATGCTGGTTAAACTAAGCAACTTCAAACTAAAGCATCTCAGGCTTCCCTAAAATCTGTTAATAATACCAGCTGAAACAGTAATTTAATAGCCATGATCTGATCTTCTAAGAGTATAGTTCTGAAAGCCTGGTATGATCTATAGTATAAATTCAACTTTAACAAAACAGCAGCCAGCTCAAAAATAGATAAAAGACCTCAAAGTTATTCCCCCAAATTTTCAGAGTTCAAATATATTAAAGCAGTAAATTCATAACAAAGTTTCAAAATACCTTAATAAAAATATCCATATTTACCGAGAAGAGTTTTACTTTAAGAAAAACTACTAAATTTGTTAGTTCAGCACAAACCTAGTTTTGGTTATGTGTATAACCAACACACATAGGCTACAAAATCCCCAAACAAAGTACTATTTGTTACTCACTCTGCAATTCACTCATTAATAAAACAAACACTTACATTTCAAACTGAAAGACCATTAAGAATAGATATTACAATGACATCTTCTGGGAAATAAGCTAAAGGAAAAGTGAATAGCTTGTATAGAGCCCATAGTCCAGAGCATATCACTATTAATTAGACAAAGCAACTTGTTTGTTGCACCTGGGAACGAGAAAATTGAGATTTCTCACTGAAATAGGCACAACTCATTTGCAAAAACATGTTAGTTCATTCCCTTCAAGAAAAAATTGCCAACCGAACCTGTGAAAACCCTAAGAAGAGGAAATGCACCTAAATTCAGTGTGTTGGGATTACCTGCTCCATCTACTGACATGCAGTTTGCTCCCTAAAGTTCGACCAGCCCAACAACTACATTTCCAGGTACCGGTATCCACACAATTTATGGAATTTACATTACTAACAAAAAGTTAATTTCAGGTACACTCTTAACTGTGAAAACATAGTATTTGAAAACAAAATCCAGGAAAAAAACAGACAAGCAGACTCTAGACATAGACTCTATTGAAAATTTGCTGCAAAACATGACATTTAAATCAATGTTTTCTTTAAAAAAATATTCTATTGAACACAAGTGAGTAGGATTTCATTTGCTTAAAGCACTGACTGGAAAAGCTCTTGTCTTGCATGGTGCACCACAGTGGTGCACCACTTCCTGCCTTAAAACCTACAGCACTAAGCCACAAAGACTAATGACTGCAAACGCAAGTAAAACGTGAGCAACAGACAATAAATTACGCTGAGCTTATTAACTGTAGGATGCAAAAGCTCACTACTCTGAATTACAATTCTCAATCAATGTTATTTAAAAATCACAATCTGAAAATAATCTATAGAAGGTAACAACTAGAATACCACTTGTAACCAACACCTAGGGTTACAACACTTAATATTAGCAACTTGCATATTTATACATTTTATTTTTACACCTATATATACAGTATAACCACCAACAACTCCCATTGCCACTAATAAAAAGGCTCATGCTATTTCCACATCCATTCAATAGACAATCAACCCTAGTCTTCCTGAACTCCAGGTTGAACTTATGATGCTATTAAATGCATTAAATTCGCTTTCCTGGCAAAACACAGCACAGTTAATACAAAGGAAAAGTAGATCAGTTGAGTGATAAAATACTTCACCAACTTCACCAGCTACATTGACTCACTTAGAACACAAAAGATGGCCCTACACCTAGACTATTCTCACTAAATTTACCAACCTAAAAAGTTCACTGTAAATCTTGAGTATAGAGACAAGCAATAACAATTTGTGCAACTATTTAATACAGTCACAGTTTCAGTGGGCATATATCAGGACTGAACTACTACCATGCAAATTTATTTCAGAAAATTAGAATCAGACACATAAACAAAGTAATTTAAGTACTTTTTCCTGATTTTTTGATAAATATTGAAGAAATTTGGTGTCAACTCAGAAGATTTTTCTTTTTATATATCCTGATTTTCTTTTTATATATCCTATTATATAAGAGAGATTATCTAACTCTCCTTCAAGCAACAGTATCTGCCAACCTTCCTTTAAGTTGTCAGGTCCTTAAAATTTAGGCACTTGGAGACACAGGAAGTAAAAGGGAAGGAGGGGAAAAAAAAAAAAACAAACCCAAAAGATCATTAGTATTATTACTGGTTCCTTTATAGTAGCACCAGAGTCCACCACCGAGTTACTTCCACCCCCTACCTTAAAGGAACATGGAGAAAAGAAGATCATGAAACCACTTGCAGGCTGAACATGAGAGTGCACCAGAAGGGAGACACTGAAGAAAGTAGTAAGACACTTCCTTACTCAGCCAGCTACTTCAAATTTGCAGAGAGTATCACTTCTTGAAATCAAAAGAAGAGTGGCGGCATACCATCTTAATTATTGGGATTTCACAATAATGACAACCATAAGTAAACATTAGCCTAAATGGAGTATAATGAAGCAATATTGCCTCAGGCATATGTATGGGTTTCTGAGGCAAAATTTGGTAGTGGAGTGGCTGCAGAGGTGGCCTCTGTGAGAACAGATCAGGAGCTGCCCCCATGCCAGACACAGCCAGTTCTAAGCCAGCTCCAAAACAGACCCACCGCTGGCCAAAGCTGAGGCAGTCAGTGATGCTGGTGGTGCCTCTGTTATAATATATTTAAGAAAGGGTAAAAAACACTTCCAGGAGCAGGCTCCTGGAAGGAGCTGCAGCCTATGGAAAGGAGTCCATGCAAGAGCAGGTTTTCCAGCAGGAACTGTAGCTAATGGAAAAACCCACAACAGAGCAGTCTTTTCCTGCAAGACTGCACCCCATTGGGAAGGACCCACACTGGAATGGTTCTTGAAGAACTGCAGCCCATGGGAAGGACCCATATTGGAGCCCTTTGTGGTGGACTGCATCTCGTGGAAGGGACCCTGTGCTGGAATAGTGAAAGAGCGTGAGAAGGAATAAGCTTCAGAGATCAAGTCTTATAAACTGACCACAACCCCCATTCCCTTTCCTGCTGTACCACTCAGGAGGAGGAGGGAGAGTTGGGAATGAAGGAGCGAAGATGAGCCTGGGAAGAAGGGAAGAGTGGAGGAAGGTGGTTTAGTTTTGGTTCTCACTCTCCTATTCTATTTCTAATTGGCAATAAATGAAATTGGTATTCCCCAAGTCAAACCTGTTTTGTTCACGATGGCAATCAGTGAGCAATCTCCCCACCCTTATCTTGACCCATGAGCTTTTTTTTCCTATTTTCTCCTGTTCTGCTGAGGATGGACAGTGAGAGAAGAGTTTAGTGGGGACCTGGCAGACAGTCAAGGTTAACCCACCACAGCATAATATTTAATTTTCAAAATCACATAGTTTTTATTAAGTCCTACCAGTACCCGATGGGTCAAATATACCTCTGTATTCCTCCAATGCACTTAGGAGTAAGATACTATAGCATATTATCCATCTATCCATTATCTCTGTTTTACTAGTCTCCTAGTATTTTTAAAGAGTTTCAACTTGTCAGCCTCTTCCTGAAGTTCTGGACTAATATTCACTGGAGGTAATCAATATCCTCTTTCGTGCCTGCAGAATAAGCTTCCATCAATGCTGAGCTTAATCACCTCTTCACTGAAGCTGCATTATAAAAGAAACAAGTTTAAGGAGCACAAAGGTTGACACTCACATTCCTGATGATTAAATAAATTTCACATATCTAACTCAGTTGCCTTTTTAAGGTGACACACATCTTCAGTAAAGAGAATAGAGAACTTTCTTGAATTTGTTTATAAACCATAACGCCTGCAATCCCCTGCATACTCACACAAGTTATATACTGGCACTGGTCACTACAAGCAGCTCTGCAGAAAGTTCACATCACATTACTAAAGCTGTAATCACTAAGCTACTATTTGTAAAGGATGACCATTCTGTAACTTAAAACTAGTATGCTAATATATACTTTATTCTCTTGTTCAACCTACTGGAAGATGCTTCCAAATCTACAGCTACTTGGTTTTGCTTAGAAGGGCTAAATAAAATTAAGAGGTATGTTGAAAACAACTATGAAACTCACTGATCCACAGAAAGTAGTAAAATTACCGAGAAACAAGTAGTTTTCACTTACGTGCCTATTTAAATAAAGCTATAAAGACATCTGCAGGAGCTGAAAGTAGATAGCTTTGCAGAAGCAGAAGGTGGTTCCAGAAGCGTGGAATATGAAGACCAGGAATAAAATTCCCCTTGCTGTCCTTTCCCTCACAAACACCAGAAGGTTGTCTCTGTATATAAAACCCAATACAGTCATGGCAACCTAAAACTATGAAGACAGAAAAATCAGAAGCTCACTCTTCAGTCTTTAGAGCTGACAAGTAAAGCACAATAATCTTGAAAACTTAAGAAATACAGAGCCTTTTAGAAGAATCTGGACAACAAAGCACACAAAAATCCTGCATTCCTTCTGAAAGCTGAGCAGGGCACAGAGGCTTGGCTTTTCACTCACTACTGCGTGCTAACTTTGGTGGTGGGACTGACCCCAACCTCAAACCTGTTCCTGCTAGAGAGTGGCTGAAATACCTCTATCTGGTAATTTTTTCTGACTCTCAACAAAGAGTTAACAAACACGAGCATTCCGTTACTCTAGAAAGCTCCATGCACTGCACAAAATGAAAAGCTGATTTTTTTAAAAGAGACTGATCATGAGAAACAAACAAAAGATTATTCCAGATAAGATTTATACAGGACAAGCTCAAAGAAACCGGACAGGCCAAGCCAGTGTTGGAATTTACGTTGCTATACCAATAACAAGATGTGCAAATTGCATAATTGATTGGTCTTGTTACTTACACCATCATAAGTAGGAATTTTTTTTAGGATACTCCTGAACAAAAATAATGCAGGAATATGAAACTTTTGCATACATGGTATGCAGTGTAACTATTCTCTGCTTTTTATAAAAGACCCAGCTAAATCAATGCAGCCTGTAATTACCTTTTTATATATAATATCAAATAGATCAGATAATCAAATTTTATAGAATTACTGCGTTGCTCAGTTAGGCTGAGACTAAACTTGGTAAGAGGACACAACACTAGTACATAAAGCACTGAACAGACAGTATAAAATTTAACCTGTAATTGACATTGTGTCAGATACTGCAACAACATCCTCCTAAATAAAAATCTGTATCTTCCTCTTCTCTTTAAGAAGTATGACACAGAAATAACTGTATGTTTTCTCCAAATCATTAGAACAATAAAACCTTTTTTGGCAAGAAAAGGTATTCGATTTGTCTAGTAACACAAGCTGATTAAAGTGAGCAATTTATATATCTATGCTTAAAACTGAATTATCATTATTTAAAGTAGAATCATAATCACAGAAAATTTATTAAACTAATTGCTGTAGTATGCAAGTTGAAATTTTTCTTCTATCAATTTTCCTGTTTAATGGAGTAGCGTCTCCTGAAAAGTATATCACCTCACTAGGAAACTGATTGGCTGGAGGGCTGGAAGACCACCTTACCCAATGGGAAAATTTAAGAATAAAATTTTTAATTGGTGAATAAAAATGAATGAAAGAACTTTTTTTTTTGTCCAAACAGTAGCCTTTCATCTTTTGTCGCATCCATTTATTACATATTTGCGGTAGTTCCTATCATTTTCCACAAAATCTGATGTGGTCTAACATACTACTATATCACAGACTCAAGGGAAGATAATAATTTATGTAACATTCCCTGTTGCTAAAGTCATTGAGCTCACCAAGTATCAATCACAATTTGGATAAACACTATCAAAATTTTAAAGTACTGATTTTTCATTTCATAAGCAGAAGTCAGATGAGTTGCCATCACCACAACCATTCTACCCTGAACAAGCAATGTCCGCATGTAAAAGAATAGGCATTTGATAATTTTGATGCTGCTATGATGTTGCTAATAGGAAAAAGATAACATGTCCACCTTAGCACTGAACTTCAAATTCTCTGTAACACTGACCTATGCCTCCACTGACTTCTGCAACAATTTTTGTACTTGACAATAAAACCTCAGAGCTCCGAATCGCACAAAAAGTAAAGGGAGTGGCTTGTCTACTGACAAATACAGGCCAACGTAATGCCTTCAATGCCCTATCACCACACTGCCCATCATCCTGTTCAAGTTCAGATTTCAGTCATGTTCTAAGTCTCCTCTAGCACCTCAAGAATATTCACGACAAAATGTTCTGTCAACAATTAAACACTAAAGGATTACAGAAGAATTAGTCCATCTTCACTATATGACTTTCTGGACAATTACTCTTCCACACTCTTCCGACCAATCACAAGCCCATCTTCACCACAAAATCCAAGGCTACTATTTTGAACATAATTTGGACTTAGTTAGACATAATAGTTTTGCAATAATAATTATTGTTAGAAGCAAAATCACCAATATCCAACTAACCAACAGTTACATCCATTTACCTATTTCCACGCTTGCAGAGAAGAATCAGCTTCGTATACAGATCCCGGGCAGGAGTTTATGTAGCTCTGGCACTGTGAAGGTGGTGTGGGTTCATAATAGGTTTGTTACTAGGACACTTGCATCACTAAATCCAGAATTCCCTCACGATGGACGTCTTCTCTACAATAATCCCATTCTGTGGTCTCTCAGCCAATTCCAAAGACCACAGCCCATGGCCTGGCTGATATCTTCCATTCCCCAATCATTTAAAATTTAAGCAAGTGCATGCCGTGACCCATACTGCACCTCACAGCCAACACTCACAATACAATTTCATTCTTTCATTCTCACCTCCCCCTTAAAGCTCTCTGTTGTCACAATGCTTGGACAAATTGCCAGCAGTCAGAGTATTGCTATGCAGCAGCCAGAACCCATCAGGCTGACCAAGAGTGCCTCATTCTTTTCCTTCACTCACCATCTGTCTGTATCCACCTCCTACTATCTTAGGCTGTCCTTACGGACTGTATGCTGTCTGGGGCAATAAACATCTTTTTTCGTTCTCTATTTGTACAAAACAGGATGGAGTCCTCCTTTGTAGTTTTTATTAACACAATAAAAGTGGAGCTGTTCAACACAGATTTTATAAACGTCAGTTTATATAAAGAACACAGAAAAAGGTCAGAGAAAGAACAAAACAACCCAAATTACATGCACTTCTTCCTATCTAGTTCCGCCTTCCAAGACTCCCCAATTCCAGAAAAATCAGTTTCCCAGTTTTCAAAAAAGCATATATTTAAACACATGTATGTCAGGTTATAATTGTAAGAAAACATTTCAATATCTTTCTCTAAAAGCATTCACTAATTCAACATAGGAAAAGTTATTACATAATAAAATACATCTATATAATTTCACTCTAACTGACATGTTTTGCAGATGACCCAAAACATGCAAAGTCTTCTTGCTAAAGGACAGATGGTCATTCAACAATTCCAAAGAAACAGTCAGAGCTTCCTTACAGGGACGTTTTAAATATTCTGTGACACTGGTTAAATATTCTCTTCCATTTTCACTGACAGAATAATCTCCCCAGAGTTCTCATCCCTACTTGCCCTCTGGAAACACACAAGCACTCTCTACTTAAGGGACTGAACGCGAAAATAAAACTGGGACCCTTTGTACTTCTCTCAACAATGATACCACAGACCTGTGTCCCCCTCCTTTCCTTCCTACACACCCAGACCCCTCTTAGGGTTTTTGTTTGGTTGGTTTGAGGCAGAATTCTTTCACCTGCCCCTACAATCACTATCAAAGTAAACTGCCAGTATTTTGCTTCTCTTCCTAGTAAAGAGGGAAAGAAACGAAAAAATCCAAGTCCTAACACCAATCTGGCTTCAGAGTGATCACCACAAAAATCAGACGCTGCAGTAGCAACTTGTGCTTGATCTCCCCAATTCTGTATCATCACTACATGACGCTTTCATCCTGCGCCTAACACTTAGTATCTGCCCTTCCTACCAAATAGCGCAGCCCCGCTTGGAAAGGGAAATACAAACCAGCAGGCATATCCCAATTAAAACACCTGTCATTGTGCTCTAATTAACAAATACTCCATTTACAGGAGTCAGGTATCTCGGTGCTGTCAGCAAAGGAGAGAGGAGGGTGGGAAGAGAACGAAAAGGAGCGACAGAGACACAATCCGAAATGAATATTCAACACGCTCACGAAGTGGAAGGGATTTAATTTAGAAATCAGCTGCATATTTGAACACCTCATCATGCCGGGGTAGTTCAGGCTGGAAGTGGACCAGCTCTCCTCCTCTCCAGACTGCAGCAGC
>NW_010427279.1:76550-78235 GCF_000710305.1 Buceros rhinoceros silvestris | reverse complement strand
CTTTTGCCGGGGACACTTCTCAGCCTGCTGCCTGCTCTGGCCGACCAGCTTCCTCGTCTGCTTGTTGCTTGCTGGGGAAGGCAGGTCGTTCCCAGCCGACGGCCCCCGAGTTCCCTCATGAAAGGCAACGCCCCGAACAAAACCCTCCAGGTAAGAGGAACTCCTCTCCCTAGAGCAGGGTCAGCGTGTGCGTTAGGTCCTGCGGAATGTGCGCTGCCGGGGGCTCTGGCTGTGTCCTTTGTGCAGGGGTTTGCTGCGGTGGCTTTGGGCACAGCCTGCAGCCAACCTGAGTGACTCCGGGGTGTGGCTCCAGCCCGACGCCCCTTTCCTCTTCAGCTGCCGTGCTCACAAGTGCTCTGGGAGTTCTGTGCAACTCGGCTTAACTGAGCTGAAACCCCCGAACTGAGGCTTTGCCGTGGGAAGCTGTATCTGGGCTCGTCGAGGTGTTTACATTGACGATATGTCAAGATAGTGCAAAGAAACAGCTCAAAACGTTTTAGCGCACACAAGAAGTTAAGGTAATGGACTTAAGTGGAATTACCTGTCTGAAATTAGGCACTAACGTAGTCCTTTGCTGTCTTTGGTTAGCAATGCATTTCGGAGACCTAAAGTAAAAAGTTAAAAAAACCACAACTTTGCCCTGCTTTTGTAGCTTGTTCTATTTTTATATGAAAGCCTGTAGTTTTTGATGTTCATCATAGGGATAATCTATGAGCAGCTTAGTGAGCAGGGATTTTTTTAAGCACTTTGCATTTGCTTAGTTTTTTTTAGTCATTTGCTTTATGCTGTTGTATGTCTGACTATCCAATAATACACATGTACTTTAATTCGTATAATATTTCTCCCCCCCATGGTTGATATGCACATAAAATCAAAAATTCCAAAATCTGGATCAACAATTCCATAGGAAATCTGAAATAACACAATGGTGTTGCTTGAGAAAGTTAATCTATGACCATACGGGCTATGAAAATATAAATACACATACACCCTCCCTGCCTGCCCCCCCTCTCTGATATATCGCCAGGTGATGTAAGGCTGATCCTGAGGCTACAGTTGAAATTTCAGAGGTGCCGCTTTGTGTGTGAAGTCTTACTGACACACATACTAAATATTTTGAAGTGTGTGACACTCTGGTGAT
Organism: Buceros rhinoceros silvestris; assembly: GCF_000710305.1. NCBI lineage: Eukaryota > Metazoa > Chordata > Aves > Bucerotiformes > Bucerotidae > Buceros > Buceros rhinoceros. The sequence goes on along the minus strand of NW_010427279.1, from coordinate 77,094 downwards.
CAGATGTTCATTAATGACTGAATTAAAGGACAACTGAATTGAGAGGCAAATCATGTAATTACAATAGAATGACAATTTATAGTAATTTATTGGTTATATGATTATTCCTCTTTTTTCCCTAGCTGCTACTTAAACTTACTTTCTCGTCATTCACCTTTGTAGGTGATCAGCTGTCAAAAAGTAATTATTTTGGAATTCAGTTACACTTTTATTAATAAACTTCAGTGAAATAGCTTATATAAGACCATATAAATCATCAATTTGCAAATAGCTATTTTAAAAGCATTGTAGTGCTAAAAGCATTTATAATACTAATGTCATGAAATTGCAGTTTAACTTGATAATTCTAAAGCCCTAGTTTTAAACAAGGCCAGTTCCATGTCAAGACTTTACACCACGCTAGATTTGAAGAAAGCAGAAATAAAAAACAGCATCAGATCGTGACATGTGTGGCATAGCCGGTCCCCATAGATTTCAGTTTGGATCTTTGAAATCAAAATGCAGGTCACAGAAAACATGTAACTGTAGCAAAATTTTAGGACTA
>NW_010427279.1:58725-76365 GCF_000710305.1 Buceros rhinoceros silvestris | reverse complement strand
GGGAAAGAGAATGGATGTGGGCAGTGGTTTCAGCTGCATTTGTTGCCTTGGGTCAGTCCTGTTTAGGGATGCTGGACTTATGGGTTCATTTTCAGGTTTTCTGGGGGATCATTGGTCAGCCTAGAGAGAAGGATGCTCTGGGGAGATCTTATTGTGGCCTTTCAATGTATAAAGTTGGCTTAGAAAGGCAGAGACTATTTACCAGGACCTGTAGTGACAAGGTAAGGGGCAGTGGTTTTAACTGAAGGAGAGTGGATTTAGATTGGATACTAGGAAGAAATTCTTTACTGTGAGGGTGGTGAGACACCGGAACAGGTTGCCCAGTGAAGCTGTGAATGCCCCATCCCTGGAAGTGTTCAATGCCATGATGGATGGAACTTTGAACAACCCGGTTCAGTGGAAGGTGTCCCAGCCCATGGCCAGGGAGTTTGAACAAGTTGATCTTTAAAGATTCTTTCCAACATAAGCCGTTCTGAGATTCTGTGATCATAATATGGTGATCATAGATGTCTCCGTGTCTCCACGTATCTCCTTTCTTCCTCTAGAGCAATCCACTCCTGTGGATTGCTCCTATGGAGGCAGAGCCTCTCCTATATTTTTCTGTGCCAAGTGTCTTGGTTGCTTTTCCCTTCTCCTAGCTGACTAGCCATGTTGATCCCTAATCCTACTTACTTTCCTCTGTTTTTTTTCCCAATCTGTTAACATGTCTGTCTCAGCCTTCCCCTTTTCTATCCAGATACTTTCACTCCTTGATGTGTTGCTATGGTTGCTTATGCCTTAGTACTAGCCTCGTGTAAAATCAAAATCAATGTTGTAATAATGAGGCGAGTTGTGGTGGTTAAGGAAACCTCTACTTGTTCTGTATTTGGAATGTCAGTCCATCTATGACTCTCCGTCTTAGACGTGGCAACTGTTTATCCTTCTCAGTCTCTGTAATCCAGCATGATATGGATGTGATGCTTGTGGAGTTAGGACATACTATGATCAGTTGATCCTAGTCTTCTGAAAATTTAGCTGCAGAACTTGTACACTTGTAGTGCATGTCAGAGAATTTTTTTTTCCTCTTCCTCTCAGAGGTTTTATTACTTAGGAATATTTACTGGGATAGCTGAAAGCGCATTCCTGATGTGCTTCATTTATCCTAATTTTCCTTTCATTGCCTTCTTCAGATTCAGTGAACTTAACTTTGTGGCTAACTTATGTCCCAAAAATTCAGCTTGAAGTAAACATCTGCCAAGGGAAATTTCACTCCAAACAAAGGAGTTTGGCAAAATTCAACCTGAAAATAGGTTCATATGAGAAGTAAAGTTTTTGGCAGTCCTTATGCCATGAGCCCTGTGCAGTTGGGTCCGTAAGGATGACAAGACAGGCATTGGTCTCTTCACAGAGCAGTGGGGAAGGGTAGCTCCCAGTGCTGCTCAAAGACCTGGTGGGGCGGGCTAGATGTCATTCCCCTTCATCTCAATGAACCGTGGCAGCTGTGGCAGTATTTGCTGCTTGATTCCTCTTATGGCTGGGAGGTGGTTTATACAGTCACCTCTAAACCAGAACAGGTATGTGTTTGTTGTTGTCTGACAAAGCATGTCTGCTTACTGGCATGAACCTAGCTTGAGATGAAGCTGACCATCTGGACCCTGAATTTCTAAAGGATTCTTACTAAACAGTCTTAGCACTCTAATGCTCCATATTCATCTGGTTTTAATTCCATTTCTTGTTGCTGGTATAAACAGGGCAGATTCTGTACAACAGAAATTTTTTCATCTTTAATACAAAGATGGTTTAGAGAGCAAATTATTATTATTTTTATCTAAATGTTTTTTTTAAGAATAGCTAGACAAGCTCAAATAAAAACATGGTTCTCCCAACTCAGTTGTGGTTTGAAAAGCATATTTAAAATCCTTGCACAAGCCTTTCAGAGGAAATGGAAGTTTTATATTCAGGATTATGGCTTTAATTTCTCACAGCGAATTTTTTAAGGCAGCTTTGCACATGTTATGTAAATTATTATGTTATAGAAATTATGTAAATGCTATGTTAAGTACCATTACTTTGATACTTGAATTAGTTTTGTTAAAAAACCAGTAAGAGAAATCTAAGATAATACCTTCTATTTCCTGCTTCGTTACTGAGTGGTTGGTGAAAGGAAATTGTATATATAGTTTGGTTAAATGAAGACAGATTTACAAAGATAGTTCGCTAAATTCAACCCCTCCTCTTCAAGGAAAGTCAGGAATGAATCTTCCTGTTGAAATGTACGTCAGAGATGCTGAAAGATGTATTTTGAAGTGCACAGAGTTCTTTCAGCTGCTTAAAAGAATACCTGTTTTGTTAACAATTGACCAGTGCTTAAGACACTACTGAGTTGAATGTGTAACTTAAAATTGGGATTTTTTAAAAAAACATATTCTGTACCTTGTAATCTTCTGTTTCCTTTTAATTGCAGTAGAGGAAATCAGAGTAGTTGAGGCTGGATGGCATCTCTGGAAATCATTTAGCCCAAATGCTTGCTGGTCACCTAGAGCTGGTTGCCCAGGACCATGTCCAGCCAGGTAGCTCCTATATTATTTCTGAATATTTAGTTTTTTCTGTTATCAAAACATTTTTGCCATTTAAGTCAAGCAACATGTGAAAGTGCCTATCATAATCTATGTGCCCAGGATAGACTTATTCTGGTGGAAAAATATTTTTCCAGATGATTTTCCCCTAAAAAACCTTGTCCCTCTTTCACATAAGAAACACAAAAAGCTCTCAGGCTATTAAAACAGGGAAGTTTGGAAATTCTTTTAAAAGTAAATTTTAAAAAACAGAAGTACCTCAGGGCTCGCTCAGTTATCACAGACACATTGTCCTGAGAACAGCATTATGTGTACAAAATAAGCACAGTGATTTACAACAAATAATAGGGGGTCTTGACTCAGGGTAGCAAAAACTGGGGCAAGCAAGAAAGAAAAAGCACATGTATCCAAGTTTATCTCCAAACAGTCTGTAGATTAAAGGTTAGTTTCATTAAGGCATGTGCCTGCAGAAGGAGCAGACTTGCCATTTGTTGACAGAAAGGTAAAAGCCCTGCGGATCTTCGTACGTATTTCTATACTAGGAATACACATGGCCATATTGAGAAGAATGCAGTGGTAAGTACGTGGATATTTACCTATGGTGGAGTGTGAGTACAGCCTACCCTAGTTTGTTCTTTTCTTGCTTTCTTCTTCCTTTAGTGAATGTTTGTGTACTGCACAGATGTTGGCATTTCTAACTTCAGATTAATCTCAATATGCCCTTTGTCTAGATATTTGACTAGGCAAAAGAATGAGGATCTGAAGGTAGGAATGTCTGGAATAAATCTCTTGTACAGTAGCAGGTAATGTAAATATATTAAAATATTTTTATCTGATTACATTAAAAGTTACCAGTATTTAGAATCTACTGTAGAATAAAATAGAAAATCAAATGAAGGGACTTTACTGAGCACCACAATCTTTCCAGATGTCTTCGTCATGAAAAGAGCTCAGTTGTGGGGAGCAAATCAATGTCCTGGAGGAATGCCTCATATCATCATGTAGTCTCCTCCAAAGTCTATGAGTTAATCCATAAATACTTGGCATTGTCTGTGCCCCAGCTACGTTTTGCCAGAACATTTTGCAGGCATTTTTTCTTTTATGTGAGACCACTTCTCCTGCTGCCAAAGTGTCTCAGAAGGCTTGCTGTAGCGCTATCACGATAATGGATAAGTCTAAGCTTTTGTGCTTAGACGGCTGATGGCTCCCACAGTAGAAGACCCTTTGCAACATCTCTGAGCCATCTCTGCCTATGGACAGTCACCCTCACGGTAATGAAGCATTTCCTCATGTTCAGGAGGAGCCACCTGTGTTTCATGTTTGCCTCTTGTCCCGCCACTGGAAAAAGCCTGGCTTCATTCTCTTTGCATCCTCCCATCATGTATTCGTACACCTTGATGATATCCCCTTGGAGCCTTTTCTCTCCAAGCTTAACAGTCCCAGAACTCTCAGCCTGTCCTCCTTCTGTGGTGTTCTGAGTGCTTCAGTCCATGAGCCCACTTTGCAGCAAGGGCGCATTGCTGACTTGTGTTTCAAGTGGGTGAATGTTGTCCAGGACTCTGAGGGCCTTTTCTGCAGAGATCTCAGCTGCAGAAATGCTGCCCAGGGGTCTTGCAGGCTGCAGGGCTGGTGAAGTCCTTGCAGGTTGCAGGGTAGTAGTATTTGGGGGTGCTCCCACATTACAAGAGAATGACATTCAGGGGCTTGTGGGCACGTGTGAGGCTCCTCATGGGCTGTCTCAGAGAAGGCCCCATCGTGGGGAAATGGGACGAATCCCACTGGATAAGGGAGAAAGGAGTGGGCTCTGTAATACCCCTTCTCTCACTCCCATCCTGTCTTAGAGGGCTTAGGGTGGTACCATCACGAGAAGAGATAGGATTGCTCTCTCCATCTAAGCAAAATCACCACAGGGACCAGTGCTCCAGTTTTGCTGGAGCTCAAGGTATACAGAGGTGCTGGCTTATTTGGAAACATACTGTCTCTTGGGGACAGCTTGATCAAATGCCCCTTTTGTGAAATAAAGTATTTCTGACCACCGTTGATACCTGCTTTGTCATATTAGAAATATTTTATTTATAAACAATAATCCCAGAATAGAGTATGTTGGAATGGTCTTCTAGAGATCCTCCTCAGCCCTCAACGCCATGTCCTGCCAAGAAAGATGTGCAAAGACCCTGAGCTTTTCTGGTGCTAGGAATGGAAAAGCAAAGAAAGCCCAAGAGAGCAGTGGGAGAGGGGAGATGAGGGCCTCCCTGAGGATCTCCTTGTGGGCTCAGAAGTGGAGCAGCCCTGGGGGCTGTCTCCACACCTGCCTGCCGTTCTGCTCCTCCCCAGACAGCCAGCAGACTTGAGTTAGCACAGGATACCTGTGCTAACTGCAGGAGGCAGTCAGGGAAGGCAGAAGAACTGGCTGGGGGGTGTCAGTGGTGCCAAGGATGCCATCACCCTCTTCATGCCCACAGCCCTGGGACAGCCATCATGCAGGACCCACAGCCCTGCCCAGCCCAGGCTCTGCCCAAATCCTGCACTCCCAGCGCAAGTCCACAGTCCTGCCACAGCTTGCATAAGATGTGTGTGTGCCCACCAGAACTCTGGACCAAGTACAGCAGGGCATCTGAGTGAGGATAGCAGATGCCCCAAAGGGGGAAAGCCCCTGCTTCAGAGGATGCTGGCCAACATTTTGCAGCCTTGTGGGGCTGCATTAGCCTCAGGCCGGTTCCCGTGGTGAGAGTCTGGTGCTTGCAAACACAAGGGCCTAGCAGTGGGCTGGTGCAGCAGTGCAGGCGGGAAACTCTGGTGACCTCCTCCTTGGTGCCAGTAGAGCACTCTGACTCAGCTTCTCTGAGGGATGTCACAGGAGAAGGCCTTTCCCCTGTTCTCCACTGGCAAAGCCCCAGAGATCCTAGAATGGTTGAGGTTGGCAGGGACCTCTGGAGGTCAGCTTGTGCAACCCCCCCGATCAGGCAGGGCCTCCTAGAGCAGGTTGTCCAGGACCATGTCCAGAGGGTTTCCGAGTATGTATAAGCAAGGAGACTCCTGGGCAATTTGTTGTAGTAAAAAAAGTGTTTGCTAATATTCAGAGGGATCCACTGGTGTTTCAGTTTGTGCTCGTTGCGTCTTGTCACTGACTAACACTGGGAGGATCCTCTTCTCCAGGCTGAACGGTCCCACCTCAGTTTTTCCTCCTATGAGGGATGCTTCAGTTCATTCATCACCTTATTAGCCCTCTGCTGGACTCTCCCCAGTATTTCCTTGCATTTTTTGGTCACAGTGTTTGCAGGGGTTTTTAAACCTTTGTTTTAAGGATAATCAAGTGTTTTTGAAAAATCTCAAGTAATTGGAAGAGTAAGGGAGATGAATTATTTGTCCTCATCACCTAATAAGATTTTTGTCAGGAATGAAGTGGAATAATGAAGTAAATTTTCTGAATGGTGTCATTAGGATAACACTATTAAACAAGCATTGATGTTTCAGGCTGTGATTATAATTGGAATCATTAGTTCTTCCTCTTCTTTCCTCATGCCTTCCAGTCCTCACCATTAAGTATTCAGGAACATATCCCGCTTTGGCCTGTGCCAGAGGTAGGCCTGAAACTACTTTTATTAAATTCTTTCAAGGGCCACAACCTGCAGGATGCTATGGTGCTCCTGTGCAGCTCTTACTGCTTCCTGCAAGTCCTCCTGAAGTGCAAAAATATCTCAGCTGGTGTCTATTTAGCAGCAAGAGCACTTGCAGAAATGAAAGGTCTAGCAGAACGGAGAATTACAGGAACATTTTCCTCCGGAGGGCAGATGACATGAGGGCAGATGACATGAGGGCAGAAATTAATTTAAAATAAAAGATTAAAAAAGATGCAAATAACAAAATGTCTGTCCCAGGAAACGTAAGTCCTTGCAACTACTCAGCAGTTTCTACATTTTTAAATAGAGGGTGGGTTTTTGTGAATTAATTCAGTATTGTATTTTGTAAATAACATACATCTATACATAAAGATTTTTGGCTACAGGTAACAATGATGATCCTGGTTGTGGTTTATTGGGTTTTTTCCCTTTTCCTCCAGGGTCCAACTGTCACCTGCCTCTCGCTAACTGAGGTTGATGCTTTGGGTGAAAGAGATATGCCAGAGACAGAGAAAAGCATATTTGCCTTTTTCTATTAGTGGGATATTTCTGAAAAATACAGGAGCCCCAGGCTTGGGTGAAACTCATTTGAGAAGGATATTCTCATTTGTAAAATTACTTGGTGCTAATCGTTACAACACAAGTGAGACTGTTTGTAAGAAAACTTCATAGCATTTAAATGAGTTAAACTCAGGTCTCAGTGGGGATTGTGGGTATCCCTTTTGCGAGTTTGTCCTCCAAACTGTCAAACATAAGTTTTGCAGCCTGGCATGTAGAGGAATCAAGGTCTTACAAGTCCTTGCATGTTGATGATAAATGCATCAAATGGGGTTGACTGGGGTTATCTGCTAAAACAAAGGGGTTTGCCAAGGGCTCTGGTACTCTGGGAATTCTACAGGTTTCTTCATCTACGCATGATTTATTTAGTTGGTATGAAGAAGCTTCTGAAGTCACTCTAGTGCTCTCAGGACTAATTATTTCTTTCCACTACTGCCTTCTACTTAAAATGTATTGAGGAGAAAAAGCACTCAAAGAATTGCTTGATAGAATCATCCCTCACTTCTCCTCCTTTACAAGGACTGCCTAGGTAATTAGACTTATGTTTTAATGTTACTGTACCCCTAACGCATTCTTTGATAGAACATGGCTGAAGTTCATCCTTGGTAAATTTCCTAGTCTCATCCTGGATCCTGGCCATGACTGCAGCTCTTATACCATGGGCTGAAGAGTGGGGTGAAAGCTAGGCAAAGAGTATGACGTGTTACCAGTGGGTGAAGAGCTAATGCTACAAAATGGATAATGAAATAAATGTATTCTGTGATTAAGTCAGCCTCTTAAAATGAAGAACAGCCTTTTTGTGATGGCCACGTGCTAGGCAGTGTTTGGAAATCCCGTTTTGCAGAGATAAAGAGCAGTTGATGGTGCATGATGGAAATGTGATTATAAAGAGGTGATTCTTTGCTTGACTGAGAACTGAATATGGTTTTCAGTTTTCTGTAAAATGAAACTGAACTGGCAATAGATCCAGAAAGGAAAGCAGTAGTCTGTTTCTGAGAACAGAATGGGTTTACTATGGGTACTCACAGCAGCACTGGATCTTTGTAAACATGCTATAGGTATGTGTCTGGGGGCTTCTTCAGATGCTGTCTCTAAAGATTGTGCGCAAGTAATTATGGTAAATACCCAAAGGTGAGAACTTCAAAGTAGCACTGCAGAGGGATTCATGTGTCACTCATGGCCTAAATAAATCTTTCAAGTAATATTTGGTAGTAGAGAATATCTGATACAGTACATTCAAACTGGATGAGGGTATTTGTGAAGAGGAAAGACATAGCATAAAGAAATCTAGGGATACTTAGCCTATAAGCAGAAGTTAACAGTATAGGGAAAACTTTCAGAAAACAGCCAGTAAGCAAGAAACCGAGTATGACTTTACAGAATTTCAGAAAGGACCCTGCAAATGCAATTCAGACTTTAAGCAGCATGCCTGGAGGTATGGTGTGATGAATCTGAGAGGAAATATACCCCGATGTAAAAAAGCCTTTATTTGTTTGCTTACTTGTTTTTTTCCCCCTTTTATTGACCAGTTCGGTATGAGAACATTAGAGGAAGCAGAGAGTGAAAACAAAAATAGTCTCAAACTAATTGCAAGCTAGAAATCAAAGATGACTCATAAGGTAATGGAGGCAATTCAATTGCCAGTTTCAACACTATTAAAGAAGGGATGTCATTTGCACGAAAACATAGCTGTGGATTTTTTTGACCAAAAATGAGGATGAGGAGTTTGAGCAGTGGGAACTTGTGAGTTGCTGTGTACAGTCTGTGTTCTCTGACTTTGCATTTCCTAGTTTAGCTGCACTTCATCCTGGAAATTTTATTGAGTGGGGATGTCTGCCGAGATAGATAGTGCCATGTAGGGTTAAACAAGAGATCCTGGTATATAAAGCTACTCGGGGAGAAGGGTTTGTTTTCACTAATGTTTCATGTTGATTTATTTTCTCAGCTGGGGAAGTTTTCTAATCTTGGCTTTAGCTAAGTACCAAAGGATGACTTTGAGGGCACTCACATAAGAAAGTTTTTAGGCTATCTTTTGGACACTTCAAGCAAACTGGAGATTAAAACTATGTAGGGAATTTATGCTCTTGTTTCCTCTGAAAAACCTGTTAGTTGCCTATTTACAGAGTTAGGTGCCTAGCTAAGTTTTAAATGTGTTTTTATTATGACACGCATAATGGCTATATGTGTTGGGAAAAGACATGCAAGAAGCTAGATAGTAAAGGTGCACTTAAATTGAAGGTATTTGTCTTCCTGACAGTTCAAGGTTTTCATTATACATCTTTCATGGGAAAATCTGAAATTTATTAACAATGCATCTTCAAGTGTGTCTGGCTTAGCTGGCATTGCTCACTGACTTTTTAGTATAACAGACATAAATAAGAACCATTCAAGTAAACTTGGCACTCTGCAGAGAAAATTTGAAAAATATTCCTTTACTTTAATGTGGTATCCTTCATATTCATTAGCCGTATATTAAAACAGAGTGCAACTATCAATAATAAAATAATTTCTAACATGTGGCTGGCAAAATTACTCTTACCCCTCTGCCTGGCCTCACGGTAACTTAAAATTGCTATTTTTCAGGGAATATGCTGAGGCTGTTTATAACCAAGTATGACCAACTTCACAAATTGATAGAGTGTATTTTCCAGCCAATGAAGTATAATCTTATATTGTCAGCAGAAAATTAATAGTGAAACCACTATTAAGAGGAAAAATAACATGAAAAAATTTTAATTTAAGAAAAATTAAATCTTTCTGAATGGAAGAGATCTATATTTATGACATAAACAACAAAAAATAAGACTGTTCACTTATAAGGTTTGCTTCCTTTAAAGCTGCTTTGCGACTTGCAAACAACTAACCTTCTTTAAGTGTTCTATCCATACACGTATTTTATTAGTCCTAAGTTAATGTGACAATTTGAGGTACATCATGGTTAAATTATTTGCTTCAGGTAACAAAATAACTGTGATTTATATAATAATCACTGATTGTTTTTTCCTGAGGCTGTCTTGCTTAGCAAAACAGAATTTGAGCTGTTTTATATCTTTGCACTGCCCTCTGAGGCCAGTACCTAGGAAAATAACCAAGCACACCATATGGTGTTAGAGTTCAGATTGGTTTCTCTCCCTTTCACCATACTAAGAGTGCAGGCCTTCCCTTTGCTCACAGGTATAGGTGGGAATGGAGCTGGTGTTGCAGCCCAAAGGTTCCCTTTTGCTCTAGGGGAGACATACTGTAATGTGACAATACCCAAAGGTTAAGGAGCAAAGGAGACTGGTTATATTGAAATACAGTGGTAGAGATAAATCTGTGATAAAAACCTGATGCTCGTAGTTTTAAATGATACAGAAATAAAAGCAAATGCAATCTTCTGGTGCAGCGTAGAAAAGCAGAAAAGTAGAAATCTGCATTTATCTTAGATACTAGCAAGTTTTCTCTCTCATGGCATCTTTGCCTGTGTCAGTAGTGTCCTTTATTCCTTCTAAAATGAGCCAGGAAAAGATTTCAAATGGTTTGTCAGTGTGATGTTACAAATATGTTTATTTGCTTTTACTACCTCTCCTAAGACTAGTTTGGATCCTTACAACTTAAAATACGTCATGCTTAGGGAATTTATACTTTCCTGTCTGGGAAGTCCAGTGCAGACTGTACGTGGCATTTGCAGGCACCTGATAAGAATCAAGGGAGATGTAGAAGACTGCTTTATTTAGAAGCTGTACATAAAAGGAAATGCCCTAAGTTGCTTAGTTGGAACAAGATTTGTAAAGCGAAACATGTTAGCTAGTTCTAAAAAGTCACAAACCCTGACAATATAAACGTGTACACACAGACACTGAAACATTATTTTTAATCACGATCTCTCACATTGACCATTTAAGAACTTGTATAAACTAATTTTTTTCTCTAAACAGTGTCTTTTCAGAAGATAACGTGTAGTAGTCACATCAAAATATAATTATGAACAACTTTGATATTGATATATATAACCCCATCCAGTGTTGGTGGGTAAAAAAAGGTTTCGGTTTTAATTTGAACTGATTTATGTGAAGTAGCATGGTCCATGTATATGTATGGGAATGCATTTATTAGAGTTCCTCCTTCAATGTGATAGTGGTTTTGAGGGGTTTCTGGTCTTCCGGCTTTCAAGTCCAGTGTTCTCTCAGCCTAGAATGGCCATAATGCAGAGTTCCGCAGTGGAAGCTACAAGCACCAAATTTAGCTCTCCAAAGTGGCTGGAGAAAAGGTTTTTTCTGCTGTCCTCAATGCAGAATTGCAGTCTGGTTTTGTTATAATTTCTGAGGCTTTTTTCCACTGTGGTAAAACAGTTCCTGGCTAAATTTTGCTTGGGTCTGTATTGTTTGACCTCCTAATAAGCACAAGCTTATTAGTTCTTGCCCTGTTAGGCGAAGTTCAGGCAGAACCGTAGCCCGTTTCTCAGAACATCATTATCAATTTTTCTGGAAGTTTATGAGATTCATGAAGAAGGTGGTCATGACATTCTTCTATCCACCCCCACAGTGTCTACTGCGTATAAGGAGCTGCAAAGTTTGAGAAACGACATAAATATGTATCTTAAAGCAGCTGTTCAGCTTCCTCCTTCCCCCTCACTGTGCAGCTCTGGGAATGCAGCATTCCCATTGCTGTATTCCCACACTTCAGTTTTTCAGTATCATCCTGACCTGCAGTCCTCTCTTGTAAGGGTTGGTATTTACTGTTTATTTCTTTTCTGGGGAAAAACATCAGCTGATGCCCCACTTCAGAACATGCAAGAAGGGCAGCTGCCTCCCTCTTCCATGATGAAAGCAGACACATGATAGACATGGAAAGCAAGCTGTAGTTGTCTACAGCATAACCATGTGGTTAATGTATTCCAGAATAGAAGTAAACAACCTGCCTCTACTTCCAGATCCTCTGAGACACTGCAGTGCATTAGCATGCCCCCGTTGGCAAGTGTCAGGTGTATTTTACTAGCTTAGGCAGTGTCCTGTAAGCAGGTGCAGCTGCCTGTTGTCAAAGCTGTTGGCATGGCCCCTGTGATAGGGAGCACAGGACAAGTTAACACAGAGTGATTTGTACCTCCTCGCAGTATACAGAGAGTCTCGCTTAGGAAAACAGTAGTTATCCAGCTGCCTGGGGCACAAGGGCTACCCTTGTATTTATGTAACCTACACAGAGATGTTTACAGGAGTCCATAAGGAGTATGTGGTAGGATACTGTGATCTTCTTGGGCGTAAATACTGAACATCTCCCGAACTGTCTGGTGATTTGAAGACATATTGCTCATTTCCCATTTCCCTCGCCCTCACATTGGTGTTCTTTTTATCCTTTCAAGAAAAAATTACAGGAAGCAAGTAACATATAGTTTGTTCTGATGTGTTTATAAAGCAAGTGCTCTGTTCTCCAGAAAGCAAAGGGAATATACATCAATAGGCATCTATACCTACATCTGTATAGGTGTAGAAGTCCAGCATGGCATCTTTTTGTGCTGCTGTAATAAGCTCATTTACTGTTAAGCCTGTTTGGAGTATCACTTTGTTAAATGGTGTACACAAGCTCAGTTTGACTACAGTATCTGGGCAAAACAGTGAATCATTTCTTTGCATTTCTGGTCTCAGTTTCCTCTGTATGCTTGAGTGTTCTTGGGGATTTGGCTCCGTGGTTTTTTTGCAAGTTTTCTCTACCAAGGTTTTTTCCTGACTGCTCCTTCCCGTGTGCTAGCTTCCTTTCAGCTTTGCTGGGAGTCATAGCTCCTGCTTACTAAGAACTGTGGTTCTTATGCCTTTATACCTTACTGATTTTCTTAGTATTTTAGCCGTTAAAACCCACTTTTGTTAGCTGGATTCTTTATTTTCTGTTTGGGAGTTTTCTGTTTCTCCGACCCTGCCTCTTTCCACCCTACCAACAAAATAGGGTGGAACGGGTTTCACCAAGATTAGGCTTGTATTCTACTTAAGGCCAAGACTGTCTGTGCTCTAAGAGTCTTTAATAATTGCCTTCTTTGGAGTAGATATCATAGGCTAGCATCCTGTCTCCTAAATTCCAGGAATGTTTCTGGGAAAATGCAATCTTGAGAACAAGTAGGTAGAGTTTACTGAGAATTGTTACATGAAGTCGTCACGTTTTCATAGACTCAGTTCACATATTCCTATGCTTTTTGCATGTTTTTCTGTTCAGGAAGTAAAATGCAGGTAAACCATCATTCTCCAAAACCACTAAATATCACAAAAATGAGCCATTGAGAAGAAATCTAAGAGATTAAGTTAAAAAATTGTCTTGTATATGTGTAAGTAAGCTGTATGGTATTTTCCTCCAGGAACTCGTACGAGCAAGGGTTGTTTTAGTTGTTCTAGCTAAGGATTACATTGTTGTTTTCAGTCTGACCTGTAGCCACCCCTAGGTGGCTTTGGAAATGAATGTGACTGAGTAGTGGTGTTTAGAAGCCTTCCTTCTAGTTTCTGTCACTCTGTGTTAAAGCAGCATTAGATGTCTGTTTCTTTTCGATTCTCTGGAGAGCAAGGGGAGATCTTTATTGCTTGTTGTACTCATCTGGTGTCCTGGTTTCTGCTTGGAACAAAGTTAATTTTCTTCCTAGTAGCTGGTGCAGTGCTGTGTTTTGGATTTAGGATGAGAATAATGTTGATAACTCACTGATGTTTTAGTTGTTGCTAAGCAGTGTTTATACTAAGCCAGGGATATTTCATCTTCTCATATTGACCTGCGAGCAGAGGCTGGGAGTACACAAGAAGCTGGGAGGGGACACAGCAAGGACAGCTGACCCAAAAGAGTATTCCATACCTTCTGGCGTCATGATATCATGTAAATAAGCTGGGGGTAGTTGGCTGGAGGACACTGCGGCTTGGGGATTAGCTGGACATTGGTCAGCAGGTGGCGAGCAATTGTATTGTGCATCATCTGTGTTTCTGTGAACATTATTCCTCCATTTTCTGTCTTGTTAAACTGTCTTTATCCCAACCCATGACTTTTACTTCCACCCCCCTCCCCCCTCCCCTTCCTTCCTGCCCAGTTCTCTCCCCCATACCAGAGCAGGGGAAGGGGAGAAGGATCAGCAGGTGACTGTGTGGTGCTTAGTTGCTGGCTGGGGTTAAACCATGATGCATGGGCATAACATTTGCAACTACTCTCAACAGTGTATCTTGGCACAATAAGGACTTGAACTAGGTGGAATCTTGGTTTATATCTGCAAATCCACAGCTATAAAAAAAAAATCATATCTGTCCCCAAACAATACATTTCAGTGTTCTCAGTGAAACAGACTCTAGAAACTCCTTTCAGCTGACACGAGATGTTTTGCTTCCATTCCAATGATAATTCTGTGTTCTCTAAAACTAAACCATGAAGAGTTCTGTTGAAATGACAGATAGAAATATTCCTTTTTTAAAAAGGTCAAAGCAATTCTTCAGCTACATCAAATTTTTATTATCTCCACAAGAGCCTTTTTGAAGCAAACTTACTTTGAAATGAATAAATTTCCACATAGCCATTTTTCCTTGATGAATTATCTCATTGGAAAATTTTCAACTGTCTTCAGCTAGTACCCAGAGAAATGCCCCACTTGCAGCTCATACTTCTCAGGCCTCTGGTAAAAGCTGTTTTCAGCTTTCCCCACATTCTCCTCAGGTTTGCGCTCCTGGGTCTTTAAGTGATGAGAATAAAAACGTTTTTTTTCCTGCAGGCTCGGATTTTGATGCAGTTGTATGATGTGTTGCCAACAGTTTCATCCGCTCTGGACTGAGACCTACCGGGACCCCAGGTGGGGTGTCCTCTGCACATAGCAGCCAAGCATCTGTGTCGGACAAGCACAGCCTCAGGCAGTGTGGATAACCAAGAAACTTTCTGTACAGCAACAAACACAGCCAAAAGCTAAGAAGCAAGGTTAGCAGGTCTCTTACGGCATTTTGATGAAGTGCAGAAGAAAATCCAAGAATACCTGATCAGCCAGGTATAACAGCAGGGAAAAGAAGGTGTAGTCAGTTTGTAAATCGGTTGCCCTTAAGAAGAGTTTGTAATGAAATTCACCATCTGAGCTGATGATTTGAGGAGTATTCTGCAGAAACAGGGAAAATGAGGCATGACAGCTTCCAGTTTGGAAAGGTGCTGACAAAGTTTCTTGGTAGAAATACATGGCAAGAAATGTGGGCAAAAAAGAACAGTAAAAATGGAACTGTGAGTAGATACATGAAGATCCTGGAAAAAATAAATAGACCTTTAGACAGGATGTTTTCTAATAGTCATGGTATTAAGAAACTCTAGAAGAAACATAGTGATCTTACCATCATATTGCTAGGCAGGAATGCCAGGCCTACGGGTCTCTCATTCCCTTATTTCTGAGGGACTGATTCTAATTCTTCTGATGAGCTGCAGTATCTCTAGTAGATGATTCAATTTGCCATAGTGTAATGGTAGAAGTAATTGTATCTATAAATATTTCTCATATTTAATTAAATTTTGAAGTTATGGACATGGCTCTTTAGAACTTTAAATTAGTAGTTTTAAAGTGTAGCCAGATGTAACCTTAAATGTCTGGTTTGAAATTGCTTCATTATAGAACTGAAAGGAACACACAGAGAAATGGCAGATGAAATTAATGCATATAAACAATCACCCCCACACATACTGATTCCCGGTTTTAATTTCACTTTTCCAATTGCTGATGAGGTAGTTACTTTGTTTTGGTGATCTTTGAAAGCTCATTAAGAACACTCATTAAGTTTCACAATATGCAGTGAAGTATAGCTGCTGCTGTTACATGCAGGGTACAGTTCAGTAACCTTTTCAGATGACAACAATTTGGTGGCAATCAGGAATAGTACCCCAGAGACTGGTTACCAAAACACGATATAGATAAAAACAAACAGGAACATTTGGTGACAGACTGATGTATTGCTTAGGCTGGCAAGACTATCAATTGTCTGTCTGAGCTATTGTTTGGGTTTCCAGTTACTAGGTTGCGACTTTAGGTGACCTCTACCTTGAGATGGCTGTTCTGTAATACAGTACGTCAGTGTCAGGATTATGTTGCACCACATAAGGCAACATCCAGCAGAGAAGCCTCATTCATCCCACGTAGGGTAATCTAAGCAAAATGCTTGTAGTGACAAAGGTCAAAGGCCAATCTTTCCCATATCCCATCTCCGTTTTAGTGGGAGACTAGCTAAGAAGAATGTAGAAACAGAGCAAGCATAGACAGTGCTTCCCCTAACTTATAATGTTCCCCTAACTTCCATGCACTCCAGGATGTCTCTGTGCTGAAATAGGTGTGAGATTTCCTGAACTGGGTGCATTTTCTGTGTGGGTAGGAGTCATGCAAGTCAATAACTTAAATGAAAAATCACCTGTTATAAGCTCTGTCTTATCAACCTCCTTCACTTACAAGCACATCTTCCACAGGCAGTGAATGAGAAATTCAGTTTAATATTGGGCTGTTTCAAAGAGAAGTGTTTTGCCTCTTTCCAGTTTTTCGAAATATGCTGTGTTAGTTCAAATCAACTAGAACTAAATACCTTTTTTCACCTTTTTTTTTTTCTTTTCCTTTGTTGAAAAAAGTTGAATTTTGTGCTGGGTGGGAACAGAAGGTCTGGTTTTGCAGAAGTTACATATTCTGAAAGAAAAATCTCGCTTAAAGAAAATCTTTAGCTATCTCCCATCCTGCTCTTGGAAACACATCCAAAAAAGAGAGCGAAGTGATTTTTCAATAACCAATGCTGAGCTTCAAGTAATATATCAATAATCCTTTAGCAAGATTGAAGTAATTTTGTTCTTTGCTAGGCTGGTTTGTCACAAATTGTTAGGAGGATTTATTTCCCTTTGGGACCATGACACTGCTGCCATGACAACAGTTACTCGCAAAGCTAGATTCATCCGATGATATGTAAAATTATGGAAACTCTCTAGGATGTTGCTGAGTATTATGTCTTTTTTCTTTTGTTAGTATTTTAACTTGGTGGGTGGATAATAATAACACAGTTTGGAAGCTTTCAGATGACTATTTTGAGACTTTCTCTCCTCTATGGAGGCTTTCTTGCAGAAAGGCCCAAATCTAATAGAAAACGTGTGTTTAGCACATGATAAGCCCTTGGCAACATGCAACACCATTAGCAGAGGTCCAGGTAATTCAGCGAGACTGGTTTACATGATCTTCAAAGCTATTTTTTATAGCTCAAGGTCATCTTCTTTTACATTTTGTCCAGAAAGGGAATGTTAGCACAGTATATTCACTACCATATGCCTGTCCTCAGACTATATGATGAATAGAATCTATTTCCTAGGCATTACAAGGGCCTTTCAGCAGTAGAGAAGTTTGTTTTGAGCTCAAAGCATTAAAACAGTTCCCATCCAAGTTTTATTTTTGTAGGAGAAATACTGTAAGTTCCAGTGCAAGCCTGATGTCAGCTTCATAAGGAATATTAGTTTTCTCAGACCTTGCCATCAGATGTTTAACTTGTCAATGCGGAATTTGCATGATTCTCTTATATTTCATCAGTTCTCATTTTCCATTTGAAAATCTTTTCCAAGGAAGAGGCGTAAGAATTGGCATTGTTGGCACTTTTTCTTTAGTCATTTATAAAATAAAACTAAGCAAAA
This sequence comes from Buceros rhinoceros silvestris, assembly GCF_000710305.1. Taxonomy (NCBI): domain Eukaryota; kingdom Metazoa; phylum Chordata; class Aves; order Bucerotiformes; family Bucerotidae; genus Buceros; species Buceros rhinoceros. The sequence goes on along the minus strand of NW_010427279.1, from coordinate 59,024 downwards.
CCCCCACTACCGAAGTGTTTTATAATGATTAATTGAACCCTCTAGTGACTTGTACAGGGTGGGAAAGTTGCAGCAACTGAATCACAGATTTTGCAGTCTCCAGTTTTCACATATTTTCTGCCACAGTGGTATGGAGAATCTTTAACTTTCTTCTTCCTCTGCTCTGTATCAGGCTATTTGGGGTCTGAGCAGCTAGTGGTGTAGGTTTGGGTGTGTTTACTTAGCTGGTGGTAACTTCGGGGAAGTTCCCATTTCTCAATATGTTCCTGAATATGAGCTTTTCTCTACTGATGTGGGGA
>NW_010427279.1:35547-58640 GCF_000710305.1 Buceros rhinoceros silvestris | reverse complement strand
AGTGAGCTGAATGGTATTTTTAAAGTAAGGTGGTTTGGCCCATGTGCTATTAGTAAGACCACATCCAAATAAAAGGAGTATTTGTGCTCCCTTGTTCCTCTGCTCAAAATCTCCTAAGGTACTTTGACAGGCTGCTGTTTGGACAGCATGCCTGGGTTTTTAAACTTGCTGTGGTTTTTTGATTAGCCTCATAGCTATCAAATCTACAGTAGCCATTGACCTCTTGTTTTCTGCAAACAGAATCTGTCCCGTCCTGCAGTGGAACCTTCTGACTCAGTGGCAGTGAGCACTGTGCTATTCCTGAACAATATCTCTATGAGGATAGGTGGTCCCACTGAGGTGGTTCTGGTGTGTGGTTCCAAGAACAGAAATCAAATCAAATCAAGACTTTGCACTGAAGAACAGTCATTCATGTTAGACATTTTAGATTCATTTTAGACCAGATAAAGCAGTAATGTGCATGACTGTACTATTCCTTGTACCTAGTTAGTTCCTACTTCTGTGTACCCTTTGAATCAGGATCCTTTGAGTCAGGATCCTTTCGAATTTTCAGGTCTCCATTGGTGTGCTGAGCATCTCTAAATCATATAATTCTTCTTTGATGTGCATAGTCTCTGAAATTTCCTCTTTTTATCCTTGAATTTTCTGTGTCCTTTTTCTATTTCCTAAATATATAGACTTCAGCCCTTCCAGGAAAATGCTACTTCACTCCTCCCTCTTCCTGTCCTCCTAGCCAAGGCAGAGCAAACTTAGTTTCATGGATTCCAGGTTTTCTGTTTTTTTATGTTGTGGCCATCCCAATGGTGGACATTAGGACTGAGTCCTCCTTGTCTCCATCTTGCAGAAATTTGCAGTTTCTAGTACTAGGTTGCAAAATTGTGTATATCATGCTATAGGTACTCAGTGTTGCACTAACTTTCTTAAATCAACCAGATTTGATAACCTTTTGTGAGATAAATTGCACAATCATTCTGGAGGTGGTACAGAAATCAAAAGAAATAGACCCTGACTTTCATATCCATGCTTACACCATATGATTCTTCCCACTTTTTCTTAAATGCTTGCTGTGTCCTGCTGTCTGCTTCCATCTATTGAAAGCTTCCCTGTGTGGGGTCACGCTGACATTAAAATAATATGACATCTTCCACAATGCGTGGCTGAGTTGCTCTCAGTGAGAATTCCTGGACAGACATCTGCGGCTGTGTGGATGCCGTTGAAGAATGGTCTCAAATCTGACTTGCAATTTTTATTTATTTTTTTTTTTAACTGCTTGAACTCCATTTATAATTTTTACCTCTCACTCATTTTCTTGGATAACTCTCCTCCTTACTGTGTCTGACCTGTTGGCTTAAAATAGATTTTGATCTAACCTGTCTGTACCCTGTCTGTGGATAGCATAACAATGCATCCTGCCCCTCATCCTTCACAAAGCTGGTATAACACTGGCAGCAGCAAAGTTGAGACTTGCCTCCTGAAGAGGACAAAGCTGGACTAGCGGTCAGGAGTATAATAAGTAATATAAAAAATGAAATTAAATGAAAGGCATAAACCTTCCCAAAATATTGTGTTGCATGTATGACGGTGTGCCCCTTTTTCCCTTGCTATGTCTTTCCTGCCATTTTCCCCTTTTATCTTCCGTGGAAGGGGAAAAAATGGCTTATACATCATTTGAATAAAAATTATTTTGTTGTGTTAGAAACTTTGGGAAAGTTCCCATTTCTCAACCAGTGTTGGGTATAGCTTAATTCGTTGCTTTCTCCATTACCATAACAACCTGGGATGAGACAGTTCTTTCTAAAATCCTTTACTTCTTGTGGTACGTTCTAGCATAAGCCTGCCATTTCCACTGTGTGCACAAGCAGTTTTCTGACATTTTTGGCCAGCTCAGTTTGCTGAGGCTCTCTGGAAGTCGAGTTTAGGACTACAGGGGCAGTGGATATACAGGAATAACAACCTATGACTTTGTTGTAACACATACAGTAATATAACTCAGCCTTCACTTGTTTGCATCTTTTTTAGGGAATGTTATTAAAATTAATTAATTTGCATTAATTAATGTGAATATTAAGCTTTGCCATGACTTAATACATTAAATATTGCCTTGCATAAGCTCCATTGCTATACTTCTTAACTTCCAGCTGGGATATTTTTTTGACTGCAGTATCGTCTATTGTCTATCTTCTAGACATTACTAACATGTAAAGGTGGAGACCTGTTTTGTTTTTATTAAACTTTGTTAAAGAAGGAACTATTGTAAGAATCATTGACAGAGGAAAAAGTGGATAAAAATCAGTCTATAGTAAAGGAATAAAAGTTAAAAACAATCTCAGAGATGAAAGTGTTACATTAAAACCTGTATCTGTCTTCTTCCTTTATTTCTTCCTGCCATCTGGACATGGCATTGTAACAATTTTCGTGTAAGGAGGAGAGAATATTTGTAAATCCTAGGAAAAATATGGAATATACAAATTTCACCCACACATAGCTGCAGATACATTTTTGCTGGATTACGCATCAGTCCTGTGTGCTACACACAGCTGCTAAAACTGAAGAGAAGATGTAACTTGCACTGAATTAAGGTTAACATCTTTGCCCACTGAAGTACAGTTTGGGGTGTGTATCAAAGCCCTGTGCTGATTGCTTGGATATTAAATACCAAGAGTTCGGCATTACCATACAAGCTTTTGCAGAAATTATTCTTCATCTCACTGCAAATTCGGGAAGAGTAAAGGTTTGTGATAATTTTTTCCAAGGCAATGTTCTCTTGTTGTACAACAATTTGTGATGTCAGGCTAGAAGGACACTTAGAGTGCTACTTCAGTAGAGATCTGAAACTTTAATGATTTAATTTATGAATTGAAAACTTTTGTTTTCAAGGCTGTTAAATTGGAAGGGTCAAAGATCACCATATTAATCTGGTTTAAAAGGAAAAAGAAGAAATCCTAGAACAGTGAAAGCGTAGAAGTAAAGCTGTACTCAGTTCCACTGGTTGCCATGCAATGGCTCTGATAGATATGCTTCAGAAAATGTGCAGGATCCTGACTGCTTTTCAATTTAGCTTGTTAAGGACTGTATTTTGTACCTCATCGCTGTTTTTTGTTTTCATCCAGTAGACCAAGATGTATACTCTACAGGTCAAATTACAGGAGTTATCTGAAATGCAACATGAAATGTGTCAGTACTTATAGTAATGGATTTTTTAACTCTGTTTCATGAGCCATCTTTAGTTGCTAGCTGTCATTGAGAAGTTTTATCATATAAGCAATCATAACGGGATAACTCATAGACATTTTTCTGTGTAATCACAGTAATATAAAGTCCTTTATATCAGTAATATAAAGTCCTTAGTATTGATAATGCTGTTTTGATTTCAAAATGCAAACTTTTCTTACTATGTAAAATAGCAGTTTCTCCCTATATCACAGTTTTCATAGTACATTAAGTTGCAAAACAGCTTTTTGTTTTCCCACAATTGCTCATTTTTTCCTCTCATTTTTCATGATTTTGGGGAAAGCCCCAAATTACCCACTTATTATGCTAACTTATTTCAAGGATTGTTAATTTCTTATGCTGTGGTTTTGTTTGTGATTTTTCTCTCTGAATTCTGCACGTTTGTACAAAATATTTTTAAAAATGTGTGCTGTGTACTTGTTCTGTAAGTCAGCCAGTTTGAGGGAGAATTAACGTAAATGTTGAATCATGGCTGAGAAAATCACAATTCCAAGCACTTCTTCTCATTGCATATTTCTGGGATTTTTATCTTTTTTTATCTACAAGGTAAAGCTATTCTGACACTTGTCTAAAATTGGGCAGTCACTTAAATACAAATACCTTTGAACATTTTAGCTGGGAAGATAGATTTATTAATCTCTGGGTAATGTTTTAATTGGATGGATGATTTCAAATTGTACTGCTTTCATTACACTCTTCATAGCAATGGATTGCATTGTCAATTCATGCTGAAAGGTAGATGCACAAGGGACCCATTAACCTGATCATGTATGCAAGGAAGGCATGTGTGTTTTCTTTAAGAGAAAATAAAAGCTTACAAACTGCCAGAGGAAATGAACTTACTTAATTCCCGAAAATCTCAGCACAGATTTCGCGAAATATTGGAGTTGCTAAGTTGCTGTTGTATATTGGATTTTGAAAGAATAACACAGAAGATAGTCTGGGGGAGGTCTTTGTCCCAGAGAGGTTATCTACAGCTGCTAAGCTTGACAAAGCACATACAGCCTCAGAGCCTTCAGAGTAATGAGTTTAATGAATAAGTAAACTTTTTAATAGAACAGCTTTTTCCACTTGGTGTTCAGTTCCCAGCTGCCACCTCTGTGTTTCATCTAAGTTACTGAATAGCACCTGGTCAGCACAGCGCTCTGCTGTGTGCATCATGCTGAACTATTTGTGAAATTGATATATAACAAGATACATTACTCAAGATTACTACATCAGCATGGAAGATTTTTTTCTGATGTTGTATTTACGCCATTTGTATAATTTTGCAATTCAACAGCTGAATATAGAAATCTTGAAGCAATTCTGTTTGGAGGTAATTTTTTTACTGCTCTCTTTTGTGTGCATCCCGTTCTTGTTTTCATGAAACAGCATGTTACTGCTACTTACTCCTCTGAAAGAAGTGTTGTTTTACTCTGGGATGTTAGAATGGTGAAAGGGAGCAGGAACTAATGAAGTTCAGGTAACTCTGTTTAAAAAGAAGAGAAAAAATGAACTAAAAAGTTTTTAATCAATGTGCAATTAGCATATTCAGGTTGCAGAAAAACTTTACATTGAATACATTGGATACAGGGCATGTAGGACAAGGACTTTCTCATCTGGGGTAGCCACCTTCTTGTGTTTTTAAGACTTCAGGCTTGGCTGAAGCGTGATGCAATACCGGAGGGCTCCTGGACTACATGAGTATCTAGGACATGCAAAAATTCTCAATTAGTTGGTTCTTGGCCAGTGAAGATTGCATTAAATACTTCTAGTGTGAATGGTTGTGAGGGATCAAGGGTTTAAATAAAAGAGCCATGAGATATACACATACGGATACAAACACGGTGGATATAGTACAGGTAAATTGAAACTATTCCTAGATGTATCTGTAGCGTGTATTCTTCCTCCTTGGGCATGCGTTGTCTGGGCTTCTCTTTCATCATTCTGCTTCTCAATGAGGAATTGTTAGTTGTGCTATTAAGTTTGATAGCTCTAATTTCACGGTTTATGGAGGAGTGAGCAAAAAAGTGAACATGGTTCCATTTAAGGTACTTTGTTCATTGTTGGATGAATGTAATGAAGTGGAAGCTAAGCCAATTAAGGGTAGTGAAGTTATATTTTGAAACAGTCCCTGTGTAGCCTCTCTGTGTAGAATTTATTTATGATTGAAGTGGAAAAACTTCAGCTTTAAACTTGAAACATTTTATGAGGTTTCACCTAGCTAATGATACTGTCAGCCTCTGAGGAAGGAAAAAATCTTTCTCATATCTTCTCTAGTTTTAGTGGTGCAATTGTATGGGTCACTGCTCCTTATACATGCTCAGTTTTGAGCTCACAGCAAAAAATGGGATTAGTCCAGCTGATTCTGAAAGGTGTTTTTGTGAAATCTATTAGGAACTCCAGGGACAAAAATAATCAATATTACTTTTTTTCTTGCTGTTTCCTTTTTATATTACTTTTTATCCATTCATGCTTTCTCTCTTCTCTCCTGTGTCAGTAGTGCTACATGTTAACTGTAAAAGTCTTGCTAACCCTAAAGCTACACCGTGTGTTCTGTTCTCCGTGTGATGACAGCCTGAGGCAGATGCTTACAGAGGAGTGTAAGAGGGCATGTATAGAACAATGCTTTCTCTGACATGGCCTCCCAGCTTCTGGCATGGTGATATGCACTGCAAATTAAATTAGTTGTTTGAATCTCAAATATCTGCTTTGTTTCGGGTTAAATCTACAATTGCCCAAACAACAATAACAAACCCCCAAATGAGTAGATTTTTCCAATTCTAAATATGAAAACAATCTCTACCTCGTGATAAGTAAAACACTGTTGCTCTGCATGCACTATGAGGCAGTCCTTTAAATGTTGGGAATATCCTTTCGTTTAATAGTGTGTTTCAGCGAAGTATTATCTTCAGGACAACACAAGCTTTTCCCAGAAAAATGAAAAAAACCTTATCATTCTTTTTGATACTAAATGTGTGTTAATGGCAGTGCTTCGTGGGTTGCAGAGTAACTTCCCAGGTGCTTCACATAATTAGAGTTTGGAATGTAGTATAAACAATGAGGTCTTTATTTCTGCTGAATGAAAAAGAAACAAAGTTATTTGAAAATAAAGTTATCTGAGCTTACCCTACTTTTTCAGCACATATTGTATGTATTTAGAATACAATTAAACTTACAGTTTTAAGCTTGATTATACATATTTCCTCACAATACTTGCAAAAAACCAGGTAAGATGAGCCCTGGATTGACAGCTTGATGAAATAATCTGTCTTCCAAACTGGTATGGTAACAGCAATTGCTGAGACATAGCAGTATGCCTGTGGCATCTTATTAACAGAACACAGTGTAATCATTTTACATTTGTCCTAAAAGGGTTCTTTAAATCTCATCTTTGCAGGCATATTTACTTGAAAATCAACAAAATTCCTACTAAGGGCAGGAATCCTTGTAATGAATGCCTGCAGGTCTGGTTTTTTCCTTACAAATTTGTTAGTAGTTGGCTTAAAAATTGTTCTTTAAATCCATGCATGTAGTATAACTGTGCATGTCCTCTTCTTTCATATACCTTTTTATATCTTTGTAACTGCTTGGTTTGCCTGCACAAGTGGCATGGTGTATCTAAGCTTTGTGATAAGTATGCCTGCCCTTTGTGTAAACGTGATACTTGAAACAGGGATTTCGATGATCAGTTTAACAAAGAGTTCAGACGGCTGACCTTACAAGGAAGTGTGAGCTTCACTGCTAATTTCCAAGTTATCTTTTTTTATATGACTTGTAAGTCTCTCTCCCCCCACTCCCAAGCTTTTTGGCAAAGAAAAAATTTTTAAAGGGGTTTGTTATTTTGACTGGAGGTCAGTCCTTTGTTTTCACTGCTCTTGAATGAAAACCAGTTGGTCTTTATGCCTTCTAGCTAATTTGCATCAACTATAAAACTGGAGGATGAGGAATTGGATTAAGGTATTCTACACATTTCTCAGAGACCACCAAGCAGCTTTTATTTGATAGTGTAAAGAATGTGAAAAACTGTGCAGAATTAGACCCTAAAGCTAAGTGATACGATACAAAATTGTCACATTATGTGACCATTCATTTATCCATCCTCTTCACTAAAAAGAAACAACTACCTGCATCTCCCTAAAACACAATGAGAGTATAGTTGCACAAGGAAGGAAGAGGTAGGAGTGCAAGTAGTATATTTACATATACTAACATGTAATATTGATTTGCTTTTAGCTGTCTTGCTATCACTTCATATGTCCAAACTGTTTTAGTATTTTTGGTATTTACATACTTCTACTAAATGATTATTCAAAGGAAGTATTTACTGTTGTAGTTTTGAAGAAGAGTTAAGCTAAATGAAAATCATGGCTTGTTTTCTGAGACTGCTTGTTTAATTTCTCCACCATGTGAGTATGGTAACCTTCCTCAGGCTAACGTAGCTAACGTCACGGTCGAGCAGTCCTGATTTTTAATGAATGCCTCAGCACTGGAAGTTTAAGTCTACTATTGTTCCTGTTGTTGTTTGGGTTTATCTAACCCGACATTTGTTACACAAAAAAGTGAGCTGTAGGGCATAGTTTTCCTGGGGGAGAGGATATGGAATAAGAGTCTTGCGTGTGGCTGTAGTTTGTGATGATGGTTTTCTGCTGCAGACACAAGCTCTGTCTCAGTTTGCTGCTGGCTGGTGTGAGGGTTTCTCTGTGCCAGCAGGTGTGGCTCAGTAATTGCTGAAAACAACAGGAAACCTCCCAAATGAGTGGCAAGCCTATTTGTGCAAGAACCTTTTAAACAGAGGAAGATAAATTTTAAGCATCTGTGACAAAGTTAAAGTAAGTGCTCCAGAAGTAGTATTTCTGTACTTTAAAAGCAATAGTCAGTGAGTGGCATCAAATCCCTTTCTTCTCCACAGGAGATCTTCAGTGGTGTCAACTGCTGTTGTTTCCTCTCTATTTTATCATTGTCTCTTGGCCTTGCTGTTGAGAGGCTGCTTAAGTAGAACTGCTCACAGAAAGTCCACATTGGCGTGATTTTGTGGACAAACTGGGGTTTGGCATGGGTTTTTTTGTTGTTAATTCTTATCCAAGGAAGTGCTATCAAGACCGTACTTTCATTTTTACATAGGTGTTGACAGTGGAGAACTAAGAATTCTGCCAAATGGTTTCTGCCACCTGAGGATTCATCTTTTTCCTGTAGAGAAGGCAAAAGTGTGCTCAGCAGTAGGGGAGAACGCACTACCCCTTGCACATCTCCTCATGTACTTTCAATGTTGAATGTATTTGAGTGCTCTAACAAAATGCTAAGAAGGAAATCTTGGTAGTCAATACTTCTGCTGAAAACTATGAAGGATGCTACTTCAATAACGTTCATGCAATAAGACCTTCAATCTGACTGCATGCTCCTTTAACAAACTACCTGTAACAGGCACAATCAATTAAACATTACAGCATGTTGAAATACCAGCTGTTGTACTTCTACAGAATGGAGCATAAGGGTCCTAAGGTAAAAACAGCTGTAGGTAAGATAGCAAAGTGTTGGTAGAAGATAGTGTTGTTTTTTATTTGATGAAAATGAGAATTATGCAATTGTCTGCTGTTACTGCCACTCTGGTAAGGTGGGAAGAAAGTACAGGCATTTCCCATTTCATTAAGAGATCTCTGTGGTACTGAAGTTAGCCTTGCTAACGTGAGATAACAGAAGCGGGTGAATGCCCCTTTTATTCCTAAAAGATTTTCTATTTCTCCCGTGTTTTTATTTTAGAATTTACATGTGTTACCAATGATTTTACATAATCTGTGACTTTTCTGTATGTAAAGTAACTCAGTTAAACTAAGCTGATTCAGCATATCTAGGACTTGCCTGGCACAATGCTTCTGTATGTTTAATGTCATTGAGATGACTTTCAACAGTTGTTTAAAATCTGTGCTCCTACCTCTTCTTGCATCCTTTTTTTCCTGACTTTTCATTAATTTTTTCGTGCTCCAAATGTGGGCTGGCTAGCCTTGTGATTGGAGTCCTTACTTGCTTACTCAGTGTTTGATGCCTGAAGCACTGTGGTGTTTCTGTATCCATTAGATCAAGAGTATTAAGTATTGCCTATGAATACTGATTGGAAATATGCAGTGTCAAGGGTCCTCTTGACTTTTAACAAAATCTGCACTACTGTTCCTGAATGTTGACTGTGATAATTATACCAGTCACCTGCTGTTTTCTTTAGCTTTTTGCCTTTGATTAACATGTATATTTTGCTACATTTAAAGAAAGTGTGCTGTGCTGATATCGTTACCAGGGCTGTTTATTTCCAAAGTATGTGGAAAAATGTATTGGTGGAGAACTTACAAAATTAAAAAGTGAGATTTTTAATGACTTGATTGCAAAGCAGCTTCATTTTGGCTAGACTTATTTTGAATTGTTAATAAATAAGGAATAAAACTTGCAGAGCTTGTAGTGTTTTAAAAAAAATTACATGGCAGGTCAATAGGAAGAGTCAAAGTGACTTTTCATTAACTGTAGTATATGTCTCGAAATTACTTGTCCCATAAAAATGTGTTAGTATGTCATTACATCTTTGGTCAGTCTCTGGTGAACTTCCTACATTTGTATTGGAAAATGTCTCCAAAGTCTTGACGCTCTTTAAAACAAAAAGACTAAAGAAACCCGAAGGATATTTGGGTCATCGTTGGAACTTCAAAAAGTCATGGCTGGATGTCATTGTGCTTTCTGGAAACAGTGGCATTTACTTTTACGAGGCAAAAGATTACCTAATTTTAAAGGTAATGGTTTCAGGGGAAGCAGGGGAACTTGGCGGGAGGGAATCATGTTAGTTCCCAGTTAGCCAACATTGAAAGAAGCGGCAAAGTCGGTAGAGTAAACATTAATTTCAAGGAATAGGAGTGTATTTCAACATACAGAATTTTGAATGTTATTTGTAACATTTTAGCTTTTCTGTGAGATATTTTAAGTAAGTTAATGTGAAGTATTTCCCTTTTTGGAAGCGCTGGTGAAGAAGAGCATGGCACCAATTCAAACTTACTTTTCCTCACTGCAAGGAAATAATCTTTCAGCCAATCTTTGCTGAGAAAATGGAGAAAGCACTAAGCTGCCTGAAATCATAAAAGGCTGCAACTTTGGAAAGAAATGCTATTGATCCAGAAAATGCAGGTACAGTTGTATAGATAACTATTATAAAGAGCATTCCTTCTTGTTACCTGTTGTCCTACACTATTTCCAATTTATTTTCACACTGACTGGCCAGTTGCAGAGCGAGCTCTTGCTGCTAGTGTCTGGCTGCAGATGAAGCACCTGAGTAAATAACAGCTTTCAAAAGAATGCTAGGTTTTGGAATTGACAATAAAATGAGATACGATGTCTATCTCCTGACAAAAATGGCAAGGAGAATATTTTTCTAGATTTGGGTATCAGAATCAGTCACAGTAATTGAGATAAAACAGTATTGTGAGAACAAATGGTATTAAATAATGAAAAGCACATTGAAAATTAGACCGAAAATGAGAAGGTATTGCATTTTCCTGCAGTGCTTTAATTCTTGTCACGTATTTATGAGCAACTTGTCCTTATACTTTTAATTCCATTCAGGCATGGAGATGAGTAATGGATTTCTAGAAGATTGAAGATGACGAACTATCACATGGCAGCTACAAGGAACTGTTGAAAAACTGGATGCTTGCAACCTTTGATCTTTTTTGGTGGTGACAGCTTAGCATCTTATGTGGAAAATAAATAGTATGAATATTTTGCAGTCAGGTGCCAGCACCTGAATTTCTCCTCTTTGGTGAAATAGATGTTACCTTAAACAATTCCTTCAAGGAGAGTCCTAATTCGAATGAAGTACGTTCGCATTCCTCTGCCCTACTGAATTAGAGAGCAAGTTATTTGTGATTTCTCTTTTTTCGTGCTCAGAAGGAAGACTTGTCTCTTCTTGGCTTTGTTCTGTGGCAGATTTGGGCTGAAATATGTCGCTTAATAATTGCAATTTGCTAAGCTTTTAATAGCTGAATTGTAACAGCTGACAAAAGGTCTCTGGATGGTCACAAAAACATTAGGAGAAATGAGCTGTTTCATGAGCAAGTACCTTTTTTCAAAAATTGCTGGAAATTGTGGAAAAATCTTTTAAAATGCCACAGATTTATTAACTGTCCATCTGATAAATATAAAAGTAGCCGTGCTGATACTTTTGCATAGTAAGTGTTGCTAAGATAAAGCTGGAGGTTTTTCACTTTAGACTTTAAAATGGCTTGTTCTTAGAAGACATTTCAGTAGCTTCTTTTTAGTTTGTTCGTTTGGCGGGGTTTTTTGGGAGTTTTTTGTTTGTTTTTTGGTGGTTTGGGGTTCTTTTTTTCTTTTTTTTTATTTGACTGCATTCAGAGAAGTGCAAACCTTAATCTTGAATTTCTGAACCTGAAAATTTATTGTTCTTTGTTCATTTGTTCCTCCTGCTTATTTATCCCTTGTGTTTTTTTTCATGCCAAGATTAAAAAAAAAAAAAAGGCGAAACCAAGCTCAAACAAAACCCCAGCACACAACTAGAGAAAGAGAGAGAAGGAGGAAGAACAGGAGCAGCCAATCCAAATTCCTGGGTTATTTCCAACCTTGAAAAGACCCGTAACTGGTCTAATGTGGCAACCCAGGCTGAGCAGCTGCAGAGCTCTGGTAGTGAAGAGTTGGAAGGAACTATGTGCTTTTTTGTTTTCCTTCCAGGCTTTCTCCTTTGAGACCTCCCGGACAATTTGTTCATCTCTGTTTTGTTAGCAAATGCCTACTGCAATGAAATTTTTCTGTGCATCGGTATGGGGGAGATCAAACTTTGGAGAAGAAATATGAGTATACTTAATGTTGTATGCATCAGAGAAGTGTATGCGATTGAAATAGACTCACTTTCTCATTTGGTCTTTCTGATAATTGGCTAGCAGATTTGGTGAATATCTGATTAATCAATTGTTGCATAGGGACAATTCCCTGTTCGTGCCTGGCTGGTTTGATTATTATTCTACCGAAAGAAAGAAACTTAAGTCAAATACACCAGGCCCTATATTTTCTGTATAAAACTTAGTGTTTGACCAGTGGTTAGGATGACTCCCTTCTTATGTCACTGTTTGGGCCTGGATTTTTATTCTTTCAATGCCGTCTCTGCCTTTTATAAAAGCCTCTGATCTCTTTTTTGTGGTATATGAAGATTAAATAACATGCATTGTTCATAGTAATATTTATGTCTGTAACCATATTTGCTTACAGACCATACATCTCTATGTGAGTCCAGTTAAAAGCCTAATAAACAGCTTTCTGCTGTGAACTGATTGGTTTTTAAGAGAGAAAGAAATTTATTCTAAGGAATGAGAGTAAATAACCAAAGTAAAGGAGGAAAGTGTTGAGTCTACCTATAATGAGGACTGTTTTGTGGGAATGTATTTATAAAGAGCAGTGATCCATTCCTCCTTAGTCCCAAAACAGGTATGAATTTAGGATTATTTTCTTATATGGGATTTAATCCCAATTCTCAATACATTTCTTGAAGAAAAACTGTAAGAACTTGCAGAAATGCTCGGCTGCCTCTTACTTGCTCAGCAGCCATTCCTGGCGCCTCACCAAAGGTGAGGCAGAGGGTATGCTCTGAATGAGATGACATACAAAGGCAGAACAGACCATGGCTCTATTAATGCTGATTTTCTGTGGTGGAGTATGGCAAAAATCACTAAGAAAATTAAAGCTCCCTGTGCAACCCCATGTACGTTCAAACTTAAGCTTCTAGTAAGCTGCTTTTGTAGTCCCAGCCTACAAGAAATGTAAACACTTGGATCCATCCATGCCAGCTGAAGACACCCATGCTGTGTTGCTAATCATCTTGTCTCCTGTACTGACCTACAAGTCTGCTGTCAAAGGAAAGAATTGTAGAACTGCTTCTTATATTCCTTCAGGATATATTCCTTCTTCTAAGCAGGATTAAACACCTGGTGCAGGTGGTTTGTGCTGGATTGTGCGAATGCCCCAAAAAACATCCCTTCCACTGACAAAGCCGTTGGGAGTTCGTGTTAGATGGATGGTAAAAAAAAAAAGCTGAGGGAGAGGTAATACTTTCAGTGCTGGATATAATTTGCTAAGCTGGGTGTTGATTCACTGCCAAACTTTTAACATTTCTTTAGGTTTATAGCAGCATCAACCTGTGCCAACTTCACATCTGGAGGGCATAGTGCGTAATTTTTGCTTACAGGTGTCATTTCTGAGGTCTGCATCAAGGTCCATTTTGAATTGCACAAAAATAATAAAGCAAGTTGAGAAAACAGGCAAGAATAGCAAGCAGTCCTTAATTTCTACCACACTGCCTTGCACAAAATTCTTTGTGTGTTGTTGCTTATCAATTCTTCATCTCATTCTGTTTACCTATTTTTTTTTTTTTTGTGTCTACTATATTGATCCTGTTCTGATTCTTAAAATCAGTAACTCGGATATTTACTCTTCAAAGAGTTCTGTCTTTGAACCCTGCCATGTTCATGTCTTGCTGAAACATGAGCACCCCAGTTTTAGGCAAATCTTACTGTCTTAGGTTTTTGACACACCAGCCTTGTTTAGGACACTGGCTCACTGCTCACGATCATGGAATGCTTTGAGTTGGAAGAGACCTTCAAAAGTCATCTGGTCCAACCGTCCTGCAGTGAACAGGGACACCTTCAACTAACCTTGAATGTTTCCAGAGATGTGACATCTGCCACTCTCTGGGCAACCTGTGCCAGTGTTTTACCACCCTTTTTGTAAAAATCTCCCCTCTTTTAGTTTAAAATCCATCACCCCTTGTCCTGTCACAACAGGCCTTGCCTAAAAATACTACCACCATCTTTCTTAGAGGCCCCCTCTAAGTACTGTAAGGCTGCAGTCTCTCTCGAGCCTTTTCTTCAGGCTGAACAATGCCAACTTTCTCAGCCATTCTTCATAGGAGAAGCGTTCCATCCCTCTGATCATTTTTGAGGCCTTCCTCTAGATCTGCTCCAACAGATCTGATCCATGTCTTTCTGTACTGAGGACTCCACAACTGGAAGTAGGACTCCAGATGAGGTCTCACCAGAGTGGAGTAGAGGGGCGTCCTGCTTCTTTTGAGGCAGCCCAGGATACATTTGGCTTTCTGGACTGTGAGCACACACTGTGGACTCATGTCCAGCCTTTCATCCACCAGTACCCCTAACACCTTCTTTTCAGAGCTACTTGCAGTCGCATCATTCCCCAGCCTTTATCGATATCAAGGATTGCCCTGACCCATATGCAGAATCTTACACTTGACCTTGTTGTACCTCATGAGCTTGTCCAGGTCCTTTTGGATGGCATCGTGTCCCTCAGGTGTGTCAACTCATCTTGGTGTCATTTGCAGCGCGCGAGGGTGCACTCAATCCCACTCTCTATGTCATTGATGAAGATAGTAAACAGCAATGGTTCTGGTACAGACACCTGAGCGACACTGCTCATCACTGATCTCCTTCTGGACACTGAGCTGTTGACTACTGCCCTTTGGATGCAACCATTCAAACAACTCCTCATACACAAAAGAGTCCTCCCATCAGATCTATCTCTCTCCAATTTGGAGAGAAGGCTGTTGTGGGGGACTGTGTCAGAGGCTTTACAGAAGTCCAGATAGATGACATCCACAGCTCTTCCCCTTTCTACTGATGTCATCACTCCGTCATAGAAGGCCACTAGGTTGATCAGGCAAGACTTGTCCTCGGTAAAGCCATGCTGGCTGTCTCAAATCACCTCCCTCTGCTCCATGTGCCTTAGCATAGCTTCTAGGAGGTTCTGTTCTGTGGTATTCCCAGGCATAGAGATGAGGCTGATAGGTCGGTAGTTCCCAGGGTCCTCCTTTCTACTCTTTTTAAAAATGGGAACAATGATGGCTGTTGTTGTTCAGCTGTGTCTTTCAAACTCAGCCAAGCAGCTTCTACAGAGTTGTCCATGACTTTTTCATCTTCCCTTCAGAAATGTGATGGAGACTTGGGGAATAAAGGGAGTAGGGAAATACTCTTTAAAAAGGCTTTTTATATGTAAGATGTACCCCTCAACATAGTGTCTTTCACCAGGCTCTTTGGGGTGTATGTTTTGTTTGCAAATGCCCTACCTTATTAACAAGGATTTTCTGGGACAGTCTGACAATGCTAGCAACTGTAACTATTTTTACAAGATTTTCAATATACATTCTCAAATAACGAGCACTTTGTTCTGCTTAAATTACTAGTTAAACCAAGTTTCCTTCTTTCTGATGTGACAAAGAAAAAGATACCACTCGAGGGGACCCACTTCTGGCAATCACTGCCAGCAATGAGTCAGCCTCTTAACACCAGATGGAGCTGCTGTTATGCAACCCCGTGTGTCTATAGGCAATGAAGGAGAAACCAGAACTCCTGTCCCGCAGGCCTGAAGGCAGGTGCCAACTTGACTGATGCACTTGGTAGCCCCTTGGAAATGCTTTATCATATGTAACAGCTATTCGCTTGATACGCAAGTGGCGGTATTTTAGAAAATGTTTTCCCTCTAAATTGTTTTAAATGTCACCACTAGAACTTGAAAAAAAAAAAAGCTAGTTCAGAGCGTACTTTATGGTGGGGGAGGAAGGGGAAACTATCTTTCTTCTCCACCCTCCTCCTCTTTAAGAAAAAGGATTTTAGAGATCTCTGGCTGTCATTCTCCATGCTTTTAGTGCAGAGTGAGGGTGGAAGTAAACACAGCTTTTTTGCAGGGTAGAGAGGAATGGTCTTGCAATCTGAAACGGGTGGCTGAAGTGACAAAGCATAATAGTGCTGCATCTGTTATCTCCTGTCACAAGGAGATAAAATTCCTGTTATGAACTCGGTATTTTGTGTTCAGATAGGAAAGTCATCTCTGCTTCTGCGTGTCTCCAAGATGCTAGAGGAGAGTACACTTCTCGTTAAGGTGGCAACCTTCATTTTTCCTGGCTCAAGCTGAAATTGTTTCTCTGCAGGGTCTCATTTAGTGTGCGCAACCAAGGCTGACATTACTCTGAAACTACGTTCTGCAAACCACTTTACTTCGAGATTGTAAATACTATTATTTTTATGGCAATTAACAGGGCACTTGGACTATGGCAAAAATAGTAATGTAAAAAGCTACTGCCTAAAGTGATTTTAAGTTTGAGTTTATTTCTATTCCGTCACAGTGTGAGTAGATCATGATGTTGTTTATTTTGTCAAACTGACAAAAATCATGTTTTATTGAGTGTATTCCCAGGTGAAAGTGACTGAAGAAGCAGCAGCAACTAGACGGTATTGAATAGCTGAGGAAACAGGCAGCTGGCAATTAGACCTGCTTCTTCCTCTGTGTGGTTTTCTGGGCACAGAAATTGCTGGCTAGCACCAGAATCACTCTGTCTTAGCAGGTCTCTAAGCCCTATGCATCACAGAAATCAGTTACACATGGTGATTGCTGTATAGTCCCTGAAAAAGCTCATTAACTGAGGAACTGAAGCAACGGTAGTGATTAAAATTTTTAATTTTAACAGGTGAGTGTAACCTATTTAAATGCCATTTAACCTTCATGTGAGTCGTACCAATATCATCCATGTTTCTGCTAGTATTAGAGGATATCCCCTATTTCTTTAACCTGAAACCGTGATTACTGAATTTGATACGAATTGACAGATAATATTGATCCTTCTGAAGGTCTTGGTGTTCACTGAAACCTGCTATTCACTGAATGATTTCTCTTAGCTATGGTGGTGAAGGTCACAAATCTTAATGTCAGAGCCTCGTAGGTAGGAAATCTTGCTATAACTGGATTTGTTTGTCCCTTTTAGCTATGTTTTGCCTGGATTTGTACCCTTTGGCCATCACTGTGTTACTCAAATTTGAAAACATTCAAATTCAGAAGGAGCCTTAGACACTGGTTAGAAGTGTTTTCTACTTTGTACTGACATTTCCATTAGACTTCAGCCAATTCTTCCAAATATTCATTCAAATATCTCTGACAAGATGTTATGTGTTTCTACTATGCTTTTACAGCTGCAGAACCATGACGTACATCAGTCCTAGGTTTTGTTGTGGTGTAGGTGTCTCTACACCCAACAAGTAGATCCAAGAAAGAGCTAGAAGCAGAGACATGTTTTAAGGGTGGACTCTTACATCCTCTGTAGTTACCTGTGCAGAGTGTGTGTGCATTTGTCAGTGTGTGGTAGATAGAATTGTATTGGCTGGGTGAATAGAAAGGAAATGTTATAAATGCTTTCAAGTTGTGTCTACGCACTTTGTCATTTTTAATACATTTGTTCCATAGTAGAGCTATTGAAACTGGCTTTTTTTGGGGTAGTAACTCTTTGCTTATTTGATTCAAAATCAACAGAACCTTTATTATAAAAATAGTAATGAACAATCTATTTCCTGAATGAGTTTTAGATTTTTCACTAGAGTTGCTAAAATTCATTGTATTTTTGCTCACTTACTTGCTTACTGCAGGAGCAGTCAGCAACAATATGTTCTTCTTTGAGCCTTTCAACCTTTTAACTTGGCAGAATGGGATATAAAACCTTACTGTGGTGGTGAGTCAGATCAGTTATATGCACGTTTGACAGAGAAGATGGCTCATACTGTGAACTGCAAATATGTTTATAAGTCTGTGGATGGTTTTCAACATACACACTTTAACTCCATTTAGCAGCAGCGAAAGTGAGTATTTTGTTGTCTTCTCCATTTGTTCTTTTAAAATCTACTAAGCCTGTAGTGATAGAAGAAAAGATTGCAGATTTCAGTGTTTACACTGTTAAAGCTGGTAAGCTTTAACACATTTCAGAAATTATCTCCACAGGGTCTGCGTCCCTTTCATAGAACCCTTCATTTCGACAAGATGGAAATTGGAATTTAGTCTGAGCTCAAACTGCTTTATATTTTTTGGTTGTCTATTTCAACTTATCTTTCTCTTTTGACCACCCACAAGTCCTCTCTGGTGGTTTCTCTCTGGCAGCATCCTGCTGCTCCCAGGCACTCCAGGCTGTTATGTAGCAGACAGATACTGGCAGAGCGTGGGTGTAGAGTAGCAAGTCTGCTAATCAGCTGTGTGGCCCTTGTTGTGTCAGAAGTGCCCTCTGCCCCTGAACACACATCCTGAAGTGTCCTAATCCAAAAAGAATATAGAATGCTTGGTGCAAGGGCAAGGAAGAAGGGAACATCTGGAAACACTGTAATGAGTAATGTACTTTACTAAAAAAGACTTCTACTAAAAAAAAAACCCAAACAAAACAACAACAAAAAACCCCAAACAAATCAACAACTGAACAAAAAACCCCCAACCCATTTAAGTAGAGTATCTTGAGATATGTCGGCTCTTTTCTTCCAGGGCTTTCCCTGACACCAGACAGATAAAATGTTTAGAAAGAGAACATAGCTTATATTAACATATGGTCGTTTTAAAGAAGACTTGTTATCAGATAATCAGTCAATTCTCATACCAGAGATGTAATATATAATGAAGTTGGTGTGATCTGCATCATATTGAGAATGTGTGATTAAAATCCTGCTCTTATAGAGATTTGCACCAGAGGACAGAAGCATGTATGTGAGTTTTCAAAGTCCAGGAAAAAGCATCAAAAAGATACTGGCTGTGTTTTTGTAACTAAAGTGTCTATGTTCCTTTTCATTCCCTTTAAAAACAGATCTTTTCAGTTCACCACACTGTATACCTTATTTTCTATATATTTTTCTGTTTCATAGGAAATAAATACAGTGATTGCAGAAATTTCAGAGGAATTTCTAATCAGGGCAGAAATAGCTCAGAAAAAGATGATGCAATATACTGTTGTATAAAAACATACCAATTACTTTAAAGCAATCTGATCCAATAGCTACAGAAGATCATCACCATCTTAAAACTACTTGCAGGCTATGTTGAAATGAGTTTATAGTTTTACATTTCTGCTTTGCAGTCTCTGAACCAAAAGCAGCATTCTTGCAACTGTTATCTTTGTTAACTATTTGATGAAAGACTAACAGGTGAATATGGAAGTGTCAATCTAAGGTCCCACGCATAAAAAAATACAGGTTTTCTTTTCAGTTTTTGGATATATGGCAATACTGCAGTGAATCTGAACCTTTAATGCTATGACTTTAAACTCATGGAGCAGATCATCCTGAGCGTCATCGTGCAGCATGCACAGGATAGTCAGGTGGTCAGGCCCAGTCAGCATGGATTTATGAAGGATAGCTCCTGTTTGACCAACTTGATCTCCTTCTACGAAAAGGTGACCTGCTTAGTGGATGAGGGAAGAGCTGTGGATGTTGTTTACCTGGACTTTATTAAGGCCTCTGACACTGTTTCTAATAACATTCTTCTGCAGAAACTGGCTGCCTGTGGCCTGGACGGTTGTACACTTAGTGGATCAAAAACTGGCTGGATGCCGGGCCCAGAGAGCGGTGGTGAATGGAGTCAAATCCAGTGGTGTTCCTCAGGGCTCAGTACTGGGGACTGTCCTCTTTAACATCTTTATCAATGATCTGGATGAGGGGATTGAGTGCACTCTCAGTAAGTTTGCAGATACACTCAGTTGGGTGTTAGTGTTGATCTGCCTGAGGGTCTGGAGGTTCCACAGATGGATCTGGCCAGGCTGGATCAATGGAATGAGGCCAGTTATATGAAATGCAACAAGACCAAGTGCTGGGTCCTGCACTTGGGCCACAACAACGCCTGCAATGCTACAGGCTTGGGGGAGAGTGGCTGGAAAGTTGCACAGCAGAAAAGGACCTGGACTGACAGCTGATTGAAGATGAGCCAGCAGTGTGCCCAGGTGGCCAAGAACATCAGGGGCATCCTGGCTTGTATCAGCAATAGTGTGGCCAGCAGGAGCAGGGAAGGGACTGTCTCCCTGTACTCAGCGCTGATGAGGCCACACCTTGAGCACTGTGTCCAGTTTTGGTCTCCTCACTGCAAGAAGGACATTGAGGTGCTGGAGCGGGTTAAGAGAAGGGCAACGAAACTAGTGAAGGGTTTGGAGAACTTGTCTTATGAGGAGCAGCTGAGGGAACTGGCAATGTTTAGTCTGGAGAAGAGGAGGCTCAGCGGAGACCTTATTGTTCTGTGCAACTACCTGAAGGGAGGCTGTAGTAAGGTGGGGATTGGTCACTTCTCTCATGTTACAAATCACAGGCCTTAAGTTTTGTTTGGGGAAATTTAGGTTAGGTATCAGGAAGAATTTTTTTACACAGAGGGTCGTTAAGCATTGGAACAGGCTGCCCAGGAAGGGGGTAGAGTCCCCATCCCTGGAAGTGTTTAAGACGTCTAGATGAGGCACTGAAGGACATGCTTTAGGGCCTCTGGCAGTGCAGGATGAATGGTTGGACTTGATGATCTTAAAGGTCTCTTCCAACCAGATGATTCTGTGATCTTTTACACGGACTCTGAACAGGACCCTGGACAGGATGAACAGGTCTTTGGTGGTATAGTTGGCATTCAGAGAACAAGAAAGCTAAATTTGTCATCTGTTTTTTTGTACAAGAGCTTCTGGATAGACCTCAAACAACCACAAAGGCACATAAATGAAAAACAACACGGATTACTCTGGAAAAGCACACGATACCATTTTTGCCAAAGAGGTCTGGTGTTTACCTGCTTTAATAAAGGAGGCCTGCTTTCCTTCAGATGAAATAAATATTAATGGAGCTGCTAGCAGCTCCGTCCATAATCAGCTTGAAACTATGGAGCCACTCCCTCACCAAAAAGTCTCTTTAAGCACCTCAGGTTAATCTTCAGTCCGATTTAACAGAATATATCATCAGTGGGGACAGTGTGTGGAATGTTGCAGAAAGCTGCTAACAGCTGAATTGTGGCAGTCCCCCAAATGTCACGCCACAGATAAGTCAGAGCAGCCAAGCACATATATCATGAAAAATACAGTCTTTTCTCAAAAGATACGGCATTAGGTCTACATAATGCAGGGTGCCCCACTGGGAGAAAACTTCAGTGATAAAAACTGAAGCTGATTTGTGCAGCAGAGTTGCACAGGCTTTGTGGAGAGTGGCAGATTGCACTGGCCTAGGTTCTTAATTGTAAGTATATATTTATTTATTTTAATACTCATAATGAAAGATAAAACCATTTCTCTTCAGCACCCTCCAGTATGGTAAATTTTGTTGACTAGAACCAGGAAACACATCCCGTACTTCTTGTTTTCTCATAATAGAGATTGAAGATCGTAGGTCCTACTTAACTGTATCTCTGGCAACACTGGAGCACCAGTGTTTACCTGCTGTATAAAAGATTCTTCAGGTTTAGCCTTGAACAGGTTTTTTGTTTTGCGAGTACAAGATTCCTGTTAGCCTGTCCATCCAGGACACTAAAGTCTGGGGTACTTTGTACACTGTGATCTATAATTTGTTTATCTTTTCTGCTGCTGTTTCAGTCCTAAGTGTTTCAAAGCATAAAACCGTAAAGTTCCTACCGAGAAGGTAATGGTGAAATGAAAGGTCAAACCTTTTAGTACAGTGGCAAGTAAATAGAGAGTTTTGGGCTGCTGCCTTTAAATATGTGATAGATGTTATTTACATGGTTAGGTACTCTGCTTCATCTCCACTTTCAATCTTTTCTATTTTACACTAGAATATATTTAAGGTATTTTAGTTATAAGTGCTCCCTCTTGTGCTTACACTGCTCTGCTCTCTTCCACTGCATGGTCAGACTGGTTAGTCTCCTGAATTTTGCACTGAAATGAAAGAGAGGCACTCACATGGACAGAGATTGGTCTCAGTGATTAAATGTCAGATGATGTGAATCACCATCCAAAGAACAGCACATACAGGGAGTTTAGCCTCCCCAAGGACAGCTGACTCACTTCTGATGCCCTGCTCATCAGAGGGCTGGATTGAGAGCCAAGGCTGTTTGAAGAGTCTGTGAGTTATGGCTAATGCTTGGACTGTAACAAGGAGGCTCTAACTAAGCGTGCAAATCCAGCCTGTTCCTGTGCGGCTATGCTCAGCTGGCAGCTAGCTTGGCAGGCCTTTGGTGAGTGAACTGCCGTGAGCTGTTTGCAAAATGAAGCGATGTTGCATGGAATGAAGGGTTAAATGCTGACTGCAAAGGAACTAGAAAGTGTCTTCAGGTGTAGGCAGTAGAGCGGGAAGTGAGTAAACAGAAGCACTGGAGTATGCAATGCTCTGGAATTATGGGATGGTACCAGATCATTATCTCGGCACAACTCAATTGTGTCTTCACTCAGCTAACATACTTAGCTTCCTCTTCACTGAAAAGGGGATCAGTTGGAGCTTGTATAAAGGAAAAATATGGACTTTAACTTCCACCTACACTTGTGGAGGCTCAAAGAGCATAATCAATATATGCATGATTATAAGCACTGTTGCTAAAACCACTGCAGGAACAGAGTGTCAGCCTGAAATGACAAAATGACCCCTAGCAGTCTCAGGAGCAAAGAAACTGTTACAACTTCTGAGGACAGAGGGCAGCAGGGATACCTGGGCTTAGCTGAGGTGTAGGGATTGAGTCACCTGTAAGTGAGACAGTGTGGATGGCTTGTTTGATGGGGGTCATCTCCCCTCGTCCCTCTGTCTTCTCCCTTTAGAGATAAGTTAAAGGACATCTTATTAGCTTGGGGGTGTTAAGAACAGTCACTTCAGCTTGTGAGTTGGTCTTTGCATAGTTATGTTATGAACCAGGAGAAGACAGGATAAATTTCAGTATATTGTCCTTGCTTATTCAAGTAGCTTGGAAGGCAGATCTTCACTTGCTATAACTGAGTGTTTCTTCTGCTTTCTTGAAAGACTCTGCAATTGCACATGATTGGGAGGTGAATAGAAAAAACAACCTTGTGTGTTAAAGTTGAACATAGTTCATTTCTCTGTCTGAAGCTGCTGGGCTGTGCTTAACGTGTAGGG
>NW_010427279.1:34824-35455 GCF_000710305.1 Buceros rhinoceros silvestris | reverse complement strand
GTAGGGAACTTCTGTGTGCTGGAGACTGCACCGAGCAGTAATCTGCCCAGGATTTAACTATCTCACAGCATTATGGTAGAGTCACTGGGTGGAATTTGCTGGCTTGTGCTATTGTCCCATGGCACAGTTAAATATACCTATATTTCCACTCAAGAGAGAGGTTTTTCTAGCCTCCTTCCAAAGGAGGCCACGGTGATTCCAAGGCAGCGTATCCCACTATGCTGCCTTCTGTGCTGTTAAAGCTGCCCTAATATCCAATCTTTATCTTTCTTACTGAAATGAATGGATTCAATTCAGTGCTCTAAAACTGGTCGTAGTCTTGCAAAGAAGATATTCAGCTATTTAAATTCAATTTATTTTATGCATCATTTGTATTGAATATTGAGGGAAGAGTCTTGAAATTGCTTATGAATTATTCACTGTTGTGATTGGTGAATTTCAACTGATTCCAGTCTGAATTATGCAAAACTACAAAATGCTTTTTTGCTTATGTGTATGAAATCTTGATGGGTATTTTTTTTTTTAATCCATATACCAGTGCTTGGGAGTTTGGCCTTTTGGAACCAGAATTCAGTGTACAGAGAAGCCGAGAGAAAATATATGGCTACAAAAGGCATTCTTGTTATTCCTG
>NW_010427279.1:33620-34695 GCF_000710305.1 Buceros rhinoceros silvestris | reverse complement strand
CCTGCTGCATAGAGGTGTTGAGTAGAGATAAATGTCCCAGATACTGTTCTGTTACTTAGATGATCATGGTAATGTCAGTGAAACTGGTTGTTGTGGAAACCAATTTCCTTTTCATTCTCTTTCTAATATCATATTTGTGAATCAATTCACTAAATCAACTGAAAATTAATTCGAATTGACGTTTTCTGAATTCATTTAGCAGCCACAGTTATGTGCACCAAATGGTGTTTTACTAGTGTCTGTCTTCAAGAGCTGTCAAGAACAGTGCAAAGTCCCAGTGAAACTGGTTGTTGTGGAAACCAATTTCCTTTTCATTCTCTTTCTAATATCATATTTGTGAATCAATTCACTAAATCAACTGAAAATTAATTCGAATTGACGTTTTCTGAATTCATTTAGCAGCCACAGTTATGTGCACCAAATGGTGTTTTACTAGTGTCTGTCTTCAAGAGCTGTCAAGAACAGTGCAAAGTCCTAAAAATCTCTCTTTTTTTCCTTTTTTTTTTTAATTGAGCTAAATGAATTTGCAATTTGACAGTGCCAGAGATTCAGGATGTGACTAACTACCTAAAAATGTTGAGATCTTTGACTTATTCAGTAATTACTTTGATAAGATTATGAACCAAAGCTTTTGAAGTTTTTGATCTGCAAGTTTGCAATATAAACTGTTGAAAAAAGAATTAGAATGCCAGCAATACTCGAAATTTTGTCTCAAATTTTCACTAGTATGTCCCTACATAACTTTTGCATTTGGTTTTTTTCCATCTTTTTTTTATTGGTTCCTCATGCATTTTCCATGAAAGTATGTTCATGTCTTGTATTATATTAGTGTTGTATTATATCTTCCTTCATTCTCATCATCATCATCATCATCTTGGCTTGGCTTCGCGAACGAAGATCTGGGAAGGGTTTTTCCCACACTCACTGCAAGCAATGAGTGCACCCTTCAGGCCAGCACGGTGGCTCTTCTAGGTGAGGCTCAGCGTGCGCGGAACTGGCTCCACCCTTTACACCTGAGGTTCATCTGCCAGGGCCTAGCGAGCTTGGACGGTGACAGCAAAGTCCTCGGGTTGTA
>NW_010427279.1:20441-33330 GCF_000710305.1 Buceros rhinoceros silvestris | reverse complement strand
TAAGGGTGTTTCCCACACTCACTGCAAGCAATGAGTGCACCCTTCAGGCCAGCACGGTGGCTCTTCTAGGTGAGGCTCAGCGTGCGCGGAACTGGCTCCACCCTTTACACCTGAGGTTCATCTGCCAGGGCCTAGCGAGCTTGGACGGTGACAGCAAAGTCCTCGGGTTGTAGGTTTGGTTAGAGTGTCCTTCTCTTAGATGATGGATGCCTTACAAGGCTAAACGAGCTCCATCTGCCCGGGTTTGGAGTCAGAGTTGTCCTTCTCCTAGGATGGCTGCCCAAAGGCTAGTGAGCCCATCCTGCCCGTGGACACACTTTGTCTGACCCTTCAGCTGAGACCTGTCTGGCTTGGGAGACCCCACTGGAGGCACATGCCACCACCAGCACAGCTCTCAACCTCACAAGGGCACGCAAGCTCCTTCCCCATGGCAAGGGGGTGCCCGTGAAAGAGTCACTGCTCTACCTCCGGACCACAGACCCGGGCACGGGGCCTGCCAAGAACAGGAGTCCTGGAGGGGTCCTTCATTCTACTCCCATAGTATTTTAAGCATAAGTCAGTAGGTACTATTGCCTTTGAGGCAGGTCCTCAGCACAAAATAAATGCAGAAATTTAGTAATGTGAATAAATTGCTGGCACTTTCAGCATTCTTTGCTTCCACACATGAAAACATTACTTTTGATTTGTGATTTTTTGCTTTTGTTTCCACTCTTTATGACAACCTGTCTTTAAGCTATATGTATCTGCTGCTGTTCATACTAATACTGTGTAGATGAAAGCTGCAGCAAGGACTTCATTGCTCTGGTAGCTCTGCATTTTGTTATATATAAGATAGCAAAGAAACTCATTAACAGCAAATGTTGCTTTTACTAGGCTGTGTAAACCATGATATTTAAAACTATCTTTCACTTTAGCCTGTCCGCAGATAAAAAGTCAGATCATTAAATTGGTGTTATTATATCATATTAACATTGAAAAGAAATTTATTTAACTCAAGTAAATAAGAAAATAATATAAAATTAAAACTCAAACATGTTTTCTAGATTCCTGTCCTCTTTATAGTACATTTCATTAAAGGTGTTTGTGCTTCTTTGTGCTTATTGAATGCAAGCAATTGGATCTTTCTTTAAGTACATCTGACAGAGTAAGGAAAAGTAACTTCTAAAAGCATAACTAGTTCCATCATCTTCTAAAGCGTGGTCTACAAAATTGCTATACAAGTGCTGCTTTGAAAACACTGGTTTTTTTCACAATGTAGTTCAAGTAAACCCTCTTGTATGTTCTGTTTTTCTGTACATCCTGGTTTTTAGTAAGGTACAAATCTAGGTTTAAGAGCAAATGTTCCCCTCAGCTGTCTTCTTGGTCCAATTTTTCAAATAAAAGAAGTGATGCAGCATTTTTGAACAATAATGGCACTGCCAGACCTCTTCTTGTGCTTGATGCATAGAAAAGTTCAAGCAATAAATAGCTCAGTAAACGATTTATGATATCCTAGGAATACTAAGTTGTACTAAAAAAGACTGAATCTCAGCTGGGCATCTGGTTCAAAATTCTGAAAATACCCTATGCCCATTTTTTGGAAGTGACTAATACACCAGGAGACAAGGTTCTTTATCAATAGACACTTACAGACCAAGCCAGGCAATTCCCGAAACTTCAAAAAGTGCTTACTCCTGCAAAACCTGTTGAAATCAATGGCAGAAAGATGCCTTGAAGTTTCCAAAGCCCTCACTAGGTAATTTTCGCAACTAGCAAGTCTTTTAATATCTTTGATGTTGAAGTTTTGGTCTTTTTACCTTGATGTATGTGAACAAGAAGCAAGGCCTGATGAAGTCTTTATGTAATACTGGACAGATAAATTGAAAATTCAAGGTAACATGTTCTTTTTTAAAAGGGAAACGTAATAAAATTAGATAGTATTAAGATGGTGGTTTTGCTGGATGTTTAACAAAGCCATCAGAGAAGTAACAGTGCCTTTGGTTTTTTGCAAATTTTTACTATGCAGCTGTTTAAAACCACTTACTAAAATGTGTGTGTTCTTTAAGGTTACTTCCAAGTGTGGTGTCATGATTCATAGCATCTTGAGTAATGGTGTGTGAAAAAAAAGACTTTTTTTTGCAGAAATGGAGGTAGGTGATAAGACATAGTTCTTATTTCAGGATCAATGAATACCTGGAATGAGCTTGGCTTTTTAAATTCTCAGAAGAAATAACCTCTCATCTTTATTTTTACTAGAAAATCAACTGCACAGTGACCAAATAAAATCCTTATTTTATAGGGCAGAGAACACAGGTTTGTTTTGTTGGGGTTTTTTCTTTGTTTTGTATTTTTTTGTATTGTTTTTCCAGAAGTCTTGTTTTAAACAGATCAAACCATTGCCTATGAAAATAGAGCAAAATTTTATTGCATTCTGCTTTAATGAAAATCCATCAAAAACTCTGGCTACCAATACTTACTTGTAAGCGACCAATGTTACTGGGGCAGGTTAGTTTCCCTGCGTTTAAATGTAACACAAGATTCCTGTGCATAACCAGTTGGATAGTGAAAACCACCACACTGCATTTTAAGTATGTCTGACACTGAAGTCCAGGTTAGACGTCCAATCTTCCTACACAGCTGGAGAAAGTTAAGATGTTAACCTCATTAGCAGTTAATTGATGCTGGTGGTAGAAGTAAAGCCAGGTGAGGTGCCCCATCCCACCTCAGCCAGCTTTTTCCTGTGCAGCAGTTTGCTGTCCTGTCAGCTGAATCAAGAGAACAGGCTGCAAACCAAAGCACTGCCGTGATCTGGATTAAAGCAGGCCTCTATGAAAACATGTTGGGGAGGTGGGGGTGTTGGTGGGGGTGCAGGGGGAGAGACATCTTTAATAATGTCAGTGATCTAGCTTGAAATGTCAAGATGCTTCTGTTGTGTTAGTATAGATTTGTGGAGACAAACCTCACTGACAAACAGCTGGAGAGGCGGGGATGGGAGAGCTTTAAAACTCGCTTGCTATGAGAGCTAGTGTCTGGTAACTCCACCCTCAGATACTTTGTATTGCTCACTGAAAGAGCCAGTTGCTATATTGGTACCTTACATCTGTCAGTTATATCCCTCAGTTAGGTACCTGAAATCAAATGGTGTGAATACTCTCTGTGTTACTATTTTTTAGTTACAAGAATAAGCTATATAGAATAACATGGGAAATGGGGAGTTTGTAGTGGAAAACTTACTGCCCATTAACTCCTAGCCTTTGTGAGAAATATTTTAGAACACCTTAAAACTGAAATAATTCATTATATAGAAATAATGGTGATATGTATTTTTCCTTTTCTCTGGTTCTTTTCATCGTAAGGTTTTTCATTTCATGCTTATTTTGATATAATTGTTGTGTGGTAAAATGAAAGGTTTCAAAAAAGCTAGATATTTTGAAAACCTAAAATGACGTGTTACACATAATTTCAACAGAAAATAAGTTTGGAAAGATGTTATTAATAAAAGGAAATAATTTTATCAAGGGAAGGTTTGCTCTTTCATCAGATGTCCCAATGCTTATCTCACCTTAACTCTGCTCATGTTTTTGAATTCACCAAGGGAATAAGACAGATCTCAGACATGATTATGCTAAACCTATTCTGCTCACAGATTCCCACCCATGCAGAGAAGAATGAATAAAGAATTAAGCAGAATGCTTCTGGAATTGTAGCACTGATTTTCATGAAAAACTAATATAATATCTGTCTTCATATTTAAATTATCCCGTTTTCTAAGAAAGAAAAAAGGTTATGGCGTTGTTAAATAGCAGCCTTCTCACAAACTTTGAAAAAGTGTTAAATTGCTGAGATTCTGTAAAAAGGAAAGAAAACTGGAGGTAAACCTTCAATGACAGAGAAGTCCTCTTGTTCAAGTGTCATGTGAATATATGGTGATTGAAATCTCTCTTCTTTCGCTAGCACAGATTTCAATTTCTTTCTTTCTCCATAATCATTTATTAAGTGATTCCTATGCAGTCACTGTAGGCATGTAATAGGGAGTAAAAGGAATTATGAATATTTAGCTAGTTTTGTCTGATCCCACCATTTTTCAATTAAACAGTGAACTGGTTCTGATAACAGGTGCATTTGCATTTGGCTTTATTCACTGATGTTTTACTATGCTGTTTGTGAAGGCATTCCAATGAAAACAATTGCAAATTCAATGACAACTCAAACATTTTAATTTGTGCCTGAACTTGGCTTTGTCTAGATTTAATTTACATTTTAATTGAGTGTTAAACCTTCTTAACAGATGATGATGTACCAAGAGATTATGCAACCATTTCAGTAATGGAGAGAAAACCACTATTTATAATTTGGTTTAATATGGGAGACTCAGTCATAAGGAAAAATATGTTGCCAAGAGAACAGAAGTTAAACTTTGATAGTATTTTGACGTGAAACAGACTATAGTAGAAGAGTCATAGGAGCCAGATGGTAAAAGTGGTATTTCTCATAACTGCCAGCATTAGAAATCCAAGCACTACTACCAGCTATATAGCTACAGGACATACTTATTTCAAAGTCAGCTGAATTGCAAATGGGAAGGTAGTTTGAGTATTTAATTTTCCTTTTAAAATTAAAATTTCACGTCCCTCTTTCTGAAATTTTAGTATTGTAACTGTCTTAGAAACAAAATAGCAACCTTTAAGCTACCTAAAAAAATGTTTCCTCTCTTTGCTTCATGGCACTCTGGTAGGTAACTGAAAACTGAAGTTTTCATGCAGTTCTACAGGGGTTTCTCTTATGGGGAGAGTATGGGAAGAACATCACAAAGTCTTCTATTATTTTGTTTCCGCTGATAGCCAGTTTGTGTCTGTTCCCTTTTGGTAACTGACTTACTGTTTTGTATTTAAGAAATTAATTAATACCAAGCAAGATTATTTTAAAGAGAAAATGTATTTTGTTTTTCTAGAATTCATGACTCAGAATGTGAATACTGAATGCGTTTGTAAAATTAACTATTCTTATTCTGACAGTTTTCTCATTTCAGTTATCTGTCACTTGATCTAGTCAAATATGAACCAGACTAATGTGATCTTGCACTGTTACAGTTAGAAAAGTGCTTGGTACACTTTAGGTTTTTTGTAGATTTTTGTAAAAAGTGCTTGATACACTTCAGAAAGTTTAAAAATTCCACATAAATGAAAATCCTCAAAACAGAACTCTGTAATGTTATACGGCCTACTTTCTTTCATGCTTTAAAGCTACTATTCCCATAATTTCATTGAATAATTTTAATGACATGTTCTTTTAAGCATTGTATTGGAACTTTTTAAGGCAGTGATCTAATCTTTTTGAATCACCATGCTGAGTATGTTGTGGGGTTTGACAAATTCGAATACAAAATTATTCCAGTGTAGACAGTGAAGTCAGGATAATTCAAATATCTTTTGAAATCAGCTATAGTTTTTCCAGTCTATTCAATAGATAAAACTTGATGTGTTAGTGGGTGGAGAGAGGATGTAAAAAGATACGGTTTGTTGATTTTTGTAAAACCCTGCAATGGATTTCCTGTGTACTTAAGTATATTGTACTAGTGTAACTTTTTCACTGCAGTTTCTGGAACTGACTATTTAGTCCTTCCAAACAAAAGAGATGCCTTAACTTTCAACGTCATTTTGGAAATTAAGCTCATGTCATGATAATCGTCCTACAAATGCCATTTAAGTAAAGAAATATATATAAATAATTATTTTAAAATACGTTGAATTTTTATACTTTAGTGAAGAACCAGTAGCTCTGAAATGGAAAACTAAAGCAACTTGCATCAGTATAGCATCAGTGTTTTAATTGAGACAGTTTTCAAACTTCTCAATATCACAAATTTATTCTTGTGCTGCACCTCTGTAAACTGAAGTACTGAGAAAAATATGACTTTCTGTTGAACTCCCTGTAAGAGAAATGCCATGGATCTAATTCAGTTTCCTAAAATCTAGCTTTGACTATATCAACAAAGCAAGCTTCCTTCTAGTTTTGCAGTTAGAGGAGTTGCTAAACCGTCCTAAATCCATGGGTAAAGTCTGATTCAGTTCTGTTTTAATGAGATGCTTCTTGTAATAGAACATATAAGAAAAATCAGCACCAACGTGATCAGCATTTTGTAATTTCCTCACTCATCAATCTTCTAAAGCAGCATAACTGCATTAGAAAGGTAAAATTAAGACAAATATTCCCTATCAGTGTGTTCCTTCCTAGCTCAGCTAAGTCTGCTGCATAGAAATTGTTTGTCTGCATGGTCTAAATCATATCTTGCTCAGTATCTAGAAAATGTGCTGAAAGGAAAGGCACATGCTTTAGTGAAGGGAGTGAACCTGCAGTCATACGTAAAAGTGCTGATATCCTAGTTAGCTGCTTGTCGTACTATTCCTGACAAAGAAATGTTCTGTTTGAAATGTCTCTCTGATCTATTCTTAAAGCCGCATCTTTTCTCCCATTTGCTGCCTTCTGTTGTCTTAGAATTTTACCTGATGCAAGCCATATCCTTCTGCCTGGGCCAAGACAAACTCCTCAGCTGTTAGATGGTAGCTGGTTCCTCTAATCCTACTAATCTGCACATAAGAACACGTGAACTTAAGTTATTGTCCTTGGCAGTGTGTGTTGCTTTTCAGAGGAACGTGTTAGTTTGTTCCTGTTGGTCTCCTGGTACAAACTTCAAGAGCTTTTAGAGATGCAAATGTTGCTAAGAGTGATTTTAAGAGAGTGGATTTAAGAGCCAACCAACAACTCTTACTGCCTTCTTAAGCACATTGACTGGGCTAATGAGTCTGCAGAATATAAGTGTTATTGTGAAGGTCAGTCTGGAGTTGATAGATAATTTGCACATTATTGCCATATAAGTTTTGTATTACCTACTCTGAAAAATCTTAACCATTAGTGATTGGACTACTGTTATATTAACTCACATTTAAGCATGATGGATTTGCCAGCTTGTGTAGCACACTGCAAATAAAGAAGGTATTTACTATTGTTCTGAGGTTCTTGCCCCAAAATACAGTCTACCAACTGTACAAATGTTTTCTTTAGTCAAAAAGGAAGAAATTTTTTACAATGAGGGTGGTGAAACACTGGCACAGGTTGCCCAGAGAGGTGGTAAAAGCCTTATTCCTGGAAACATTCAAGGTGAGGCTAGATGGAGCTCTGAGCAACCTGATCTAGTTATAGATGTCCCTGCTCACTACAGAGGGGACTAGATGACCATTAAATGTCCCTTCCAACCCGAACTATTCTATTATTCTACGATTCCATAATTCTATGAAAGTGGTTCCTAAATAGGCATAAATAAATGAGGGAAAGTTTTAAAAACTTCAATAAATAACACTTGAACTCATTCAGAAAGTGGAGAGTGAGCTTCAGGAAAAAAGGCAGCAGAAAGCCTCAGCAATTGTTTCCTTCTCATATGTGTTTGTTTTGATTTGTTTTGGTTTTACCACCTTGCCTAGCTATTAGAGCTCGTACTACTTCTGAACAGGTACAGCCTAATACAAATGTGCTTCAACAGTAAGACAAGGAGGTGTTCAGTTATTCCCTACTCATAACTAAAAGTTAAATAGTTCCTATAGCAGTTTTCCTGTGGAATTGGACTGTCTGCAACACCTTGGTAATTATGGATGAAGACATTTCTTCAAGGGAGGAGTCTTGTTACTTTTACTCAGGGCACAGTAACTTTTGCTTTTAGAAGGCTGGCCTGGAAACAGTGCTCTAAATCCAAGCATCACCCTCTTAGTGAAATTATTAACTGGAAGGTTATCTGTCCTACACCTTCCTTTTTTTTGCCTTTTGCTATTTCATGTATACTTTTCAATTCTTTCTGGTACTTAATTTTTGTTGGAAGAAGTTTTATTTTTAAAGTATTTTAATAGCTATTTATGGCTGTTGGTTTAAAATGAGTCATTTCTGTAAATGAAGGGAAGACAGCATGGACACACAATATAGCAGAAAACTGTCAATTTTTCCTGGTTGTAGATGCTGTCTCATTTGTCACAGTCTCCACTTTTTTTTTTTTTTTACCCAGCGATTCCCTGAAAAGGCATGGATTCACTGTTTTAGTATCTGTGTCATTTGATCATTCTATACACTTAAAATCTGCCATTATACGTGGACTTCTGTTGTACTTTTGAGTAGTCATTTCTCTGAGCTGAAACTCAGAGTCAATATTTTGCAATATTGAACAACCCAGTTGGCTTCTTTATCAAGGAATTACATTGCAGATTAAACATAGTATCAGTGCTAATGCTTACATTATGATAATGCATAGATCCTAAAAGCAGGCGAGAGATTGAAAACGGATGAAATTAGGTGTCAGGGAGACCAAGTGTTTTCCCAAAACACTGATTTTTAAACATTAATTTTTTAAACATTAACGTATTTGAACACTAATAAAACTGTAGCTGTGTGCTTCACATCTTCAGGTGGTAGTGTCCAATGTAGAATGAAGACCAGGTAATGCTAATCACATTTTGTCTGTACTTATCCTGAGGTTACTGACTGAGGCCACTCAATCTGTAGTGATTGAGGTGGGGAGTTTTTTGTTGTTGTTGTTTGGTTTTTTTAATGCAGAACTTCTCAAATTATATCTCTTTCAATAGAAGTGGTGTCCTTCTAGTCTCAAGAATCCATGATAAATCAGGGAGGAGTTTTATTAATAATTAGTCTGCTGATCTCTCTTTTTGTGGGGACCTCTGTGATGTCAGGCAGATTTTCCAATTTATTTGGATGATGTGGGAGTTTATTTCAGCTGAGCTGAAATAAATTGTGAATATTCTCAGTCTAGTTCTCTATTTAGTTCTCTGTCTCATAGTTATGAAATAGGATGTAGCTTGTATAACGGACAACTCTGCTATCTTAAGTAGTTTTGCAGCCATTCTAAGTGGTATCTAAGCAATTTGGCTGTGTCTGATTGGCAGCACGCAAAGGCTTTTAGTGTTGTGTGGCAAGTGGTAATCCTGTCATTTTAGGAACAGTCTTAAACTGGAAAATGCTTCAAGCCTTTATAGTGTCATCTTTTCAGGAGCAAAACTTAAATGGAAGGCGGAGAATGAATACCTATACAGCCACTATTACATGTTTATTTCCAAAAGTACTTTTAAAAACCTGTCAATGCCTTAAGAAGTCACATTCTGTTTGAGTTTAAGCTGTTTTTTATTTGACACTTTGTCAATACACTGATACTTGTTTGGGAGTCATCTTATTTTTCTCAGCTGAAAACTCAATTGCCTTTGAGGTGATTTTAGAGTTGTCATTAAATGTTCCATGAAGCACAGGAATGAAAATAAGTGCAAACATTTCATCCTTTAGTGGCTGCAAAGGCAGTCCGTGCAATGGTCAGGAGCTTCGAAAATAACCTGTGACTAATCACTTTGTGAGCACATTATTGTATTCTGAGATCCCCAGTGAGACTGTTTGTGAGATACCCTGACGCATGTGTCTTGCTGGTTTACAAAGTGACAATTTGTGATTTGTTTCTATATGCACAGTTTTGTGCCCTGCGTTTTATTGCTGAAAGCGGCCCTAGAAGTGTCAGGAGGGCTGTGGGGAGCAGTGCAGTTACCCCCTCATTGTAGGACTGCACAGAGGGATAGGAACAAAGAATGGGGAGGGACAGTAGTTCCTGTGTCCCTTCCCTTTATCTTCTGCCAAATATATTGCATTTTGGGGGAGGAAGGAGGTTTTCAGAAACCTGTCAGGCTTGTGATGGTAAATATACTGTGTTTCATTGTTATTTTTAAAAACAATCTTTTTGATTTTTTAGTATACATGTTTTAAATTGCTCTGTAATTACATGGCAAGTCAGAGTTCTTCAGTTTCACACAAATAGAAATAAAACCTTTTTTCTTTAATCAATCAGTTGCTTGATTTTTTTCCTGTGTATTGTGACAGCATATTGAAGAAAAATTTGAAAAAAATATGATAGAGGTCAGTTGAGCAGGCAACCTTCCAAAAGTGAAGTAATCCTTAAACTGAGTGTTGCCCTTTAAAAAAATAGAATGATTTATACCTGATATAAAAGTTTGCAGCTTAAAACCTTCTCATAAATTATACTTACCATGCTAGTGATGAGTCAGTCAATTGTTTTCTTGCGAACTCGTGTTTTTTGTATGATTTGAGTTTTTTAGTTTGAGCCTGTCAAAGCTAATTGAATTTCAGAGTTGCTGAAATACATTTTTCCTATAGCCCTCCTGTAGATCATTTGCAAAGCTGGCTTTTGTGTGTTTTGGCTGGAAATTCTAGTAATGAAAGAAGCAGCAGCAGTGCTATCAGCAAGGAGAATGACTGCTCCCATGATTGGGTCACAGACTCCAAAGCTTCGTTTTGCTGTGTCTGTGATGGAAACTCTGCAGCCAAGGGCAAACTGTTCTGGAGTACTAATGTGAGGAAGTCTCTGTCACTTCCTCCATTTCCTGACGTGACCCATTCATTTCTCAGAATCTCACTCCAACCTGTGCTGTTTTCTACCACTTCTTGAGCTTCTATATCTCTCCAGATGCATGTGCAGGTAAAAAAAATCTCAGCATCAAACACTGTCCAACTTTTTTTGCTTGTAGGAGGCTTTCTGTATACTTGCTGCACAAGTAGGTTTCATTACTTAAATCAATCAGAAAATGCAGGCTTGCTCTGCAGCTAGGTAGTGGGTCAAAACAGGAGGTGAAAACAGAAGACTAATGTCTTTTATGGTGAAGGTTCATGATACCCATTTCTGAACATGATTCATTTTTTAAGAGTTACAGACTTCTGTATGAAATCTAACTGCCTTTCCATTTGGGCCTTTAGTACTGTTCTAACGGGAAGTTATGAAAGAATTCAGAGCTTTTATTGTGTCAATGGAAGTATTATTTTTAGATGGCAGAAATGTGAAACTGAGGTCTTGTTCACTTTTGCATTCAAAATGCCGCAGATGAATGCCACACATGAAACAAAACAAGGATATTAAACTCCGTGTTCGGACCGATGTCTGACAAAAGTATTTGTAACAAATACTCCATTATTTATCTCTTGTGAAATATCTGAAGGATTTTTTGCTTTAAATGCTTAAACAATTTATAACCAGACATATCAAGAGTGTGGTCTGGTTCTCAAAAGCAAGGAGACAAAGGCTCTCTGCTTAGGTGTTTTGCATTTATCTCCACTCTTTGAATGAAGAATACTTGCTTTTCAGGCCTTGGCTCACATAACTCGTGGCTGCTCTGTGTAAAAGCACTTGGAAAATGTTCTAGATACAGGACATACTACATTCATCTGCTGTGAGATGTCTTTTCTCCAGGAAGTCAAATATAAGATATTTCTGCCTATAAAGTAATCTCTCAGCTCTGTAAGATCTTCATACTAAAATAGCTGAAGTCTGATTATTTATTTATTTATTTATTTGCAGCATTTGGATCTTTCTATAACTGTCTATTTTACAGGGTCTAAAAAGCAGTGCCAATGATTGAAACTTGAAGGTGATGTAATACAAAGAACTGTAAGGTGTTTTGGGGTTTTTTTTTAGGATGTCTCATTTTACAGGAGTGTTTAACTTTTTTCTGTCAGCTTAATAATTCCATCTCCACTTGTTAACTTGGTATTGTTCTCTTATTTTCTGGGTTTGATCTGTCTGCTCTTACAGCTACAAGGAAATTTTTAACAACCTCAGTATTAATTTCTGAGTTGTTGACTTATTTTTGTCATAGCCACTTGAAATTTACCAAGCTGAGAGATACAGATAGGCTTTCCTATTTGCTTTTCATAGATTCCATCAGATTAACACATTTCTTACAATAAATGAGTGTGTCTCTTTTGCCATTCTTGAGGTGGCACGTTGCTGGTTTTATCTTTTCATTTCAATCATGAGAACACCCTTGCAAAAAGAGAGGATCAAAGACAGATGCATTCTCATGAAAAACGTTAAAAGTTTCTTCAGAGGCAAGTATCAAATCCTCAAGCAACTAGACCTCTTTTTTTTTAGGGAAAAAAACCCCACGATGTATTCCAAAAGCCTTTCCAGCCAAACAAATTTAATGACTTACCATTACCAGTATTTTCTACCTCTCTCAGTCCCTCTGCTACATTACTCAGATTCTTTCTTACTAATGGGCTTAGAGAGAACATTTTTACAATATAGTCTCTTTAGAGTCCAGTGGCCTACAGTATAGCATGACATTTATTTATCAGTCTAAATTGTATAGAAGAGAATAGTGATTATGTGAACCTTGGCTGGCTGTAGAAAATGTTCATGCAACATTTACTTTACCACATATGTTTTCCTTTTTACCAAAATATTCAGTTACTTTTCTGGTTCTATCTTGTGTTAGACTATCCCAAGGAAGAAATAAAAATAAATTACTTTTGTTCTGCACCAAGAAATAACTTTTTTATGATAATGATATAGGCTTATGTGTTTATCCTTCCTTTTTTCCTAGTCAGTTTTTTAATATAAATGGGAAATATCCTGTAAGCATAGCTAATACACTGATATATTAAAATAAAGCCGGGGTAATTTTGTTTTCTTTCTTTAGCAGAGGCAAAGTATTTGCAATAGAAATTTAGCAGTTATTTTTATAATCTATAAATTCAAATGGATTATATTTACATTTTATTAATATGTGCACTGCAAAATGATATACATTGTAGCAAAATAAACACTTAAAACTTGGATTATAAGAAGGAATCTATTCTAGTACCTGTGCTTATTGTTTCTGTGAAGTCAAAATGTATTTACGTGAAAAGCATGAAAATCTGACAGTGGTTTGGCAGCTGATGCAGTTTATACTGGTTTTAGGTGACTTAATTCATGATAAACAAAAGTATCAAAGGCAATTGAATACAAGGACATTACTTTGGCTCTTCTTGTCCCTGAACTGGAAGTACCTGGAGTGTGGGAGATTATGGGAGGAAAATA
>NW_010427279.1:8665-20281 GCF_000710305.1 Buceros rhinoceros silvestris | reverse complement strand
GCTCTTCCATGGACACCTGCTGTTTGCCACTGTGAAAAACAAGAAGATAGGGTTACATGGACTTTTAATCCGATGATGTCATGATCCTTGTACTTTTAAATTTTGACAACTGTGTCAGTTTGCTTAGTTACAGGCATGCTTCACCAAAAACCCCAAGCGTGGATAAATAACCTTATGCAAACATTTCATGCTAACCCTATTTATAATGAGCATTTCTTGTCTCTTCCTTGCATTACGCTAAGATGCAGGGTAAGGTTAAACGTCAGACTCAGTGAGGTAGCAAAAGATGTTAACACCCTTTTTTATGGTTACTACATCGCTAGCTGGGGTAACACAGTAACAGCCCCTACTCCTTTCAGAGCAAAGCAAAACTGGCATAGCTTTCAGTGCTAAATCACAGTCATTTGTTTTACTTTGCCCCCGATCAGGAATGTGTAGATGGCCACTACTTACTTGTCTTAAGGTTTCATGAATTATGCTTGACTGCTGCAACTAAGAGCTCTAGGCTGCAAAACAGTTTCCATTCACTGCAAGAACATATATCTACCTCTGCCGTAAACACTCTTCCTAGTAGTTTGGCTTTCTTTTCTCACTGTCAGAACCTTTACCACCATCTCGCATGCACAGTGGAATGGTTGGCTGTCCAGCCTTGGTATGGTAACAATCAGTAGATCTCTGTCTGCCTGTGTCCCTGAGAAGATAATTTGGTCTGACATTTCCTTTGGCGGTGATAGGTTGCTAGGTAAAGAACTTGCGTGCACACGGACATGATTAATTTAATTAAAACAGGTCAGACAATTTGAGCAACTTCTGTGTAGATGGTTTTGATTCCTTTGGTTAACTAAACTGTTTCTAGTTGGCCTTAGTAAATCTCCATTTAAACTCTTAGTTATTATGAATCATGTGAAAATAGATTAATTACTTGAATTTAAATACATTTATTTAAACTATTTAAAACTTCAGCCAGTCAATGTGGGGATGCAAGATGGCTGTGGATTGGATGTGATCCATAATTTTCTCAGTTAGAATGAAGATATAGTGGTAATGGTCAGGCTGTGCTATAGAATGAGTTATAAAGTCCTCTAGGAAGAGATCTGTATTTTCACGGTTGTTTGGTCCCCCCCACCCCCAGTGAGATTTGTGTTCATTCACATCCATCTACGAATAATTTCTAGTCTTGCTGCTTTCCTGAACTCTGGCTCTAATCCTTTGACTGTGATGCTATTACTGTTTCCAGACTAGTTAGTGATGCCCAAAAGAAGTTTTTGGTATGCAGTGGGGTAGCTGGCCTAATTACAGAAACTCAAAAAGACAAAGATGTGATTTAAAACTCAAATTTTTGTGATGCAAACCAAAAGTATTATAAGGGCTGAAAAAAAAAGGTTAGTCCCTTGGAATTGCATTTGAGTTGTACTTTATGTTTAAAGGACCACCTGCAGGGTGTGGGGCGGTTTTTTGGGGGCTTTTTTGGGTTGTGTTTTGGGTTTTGCAGGTTTTTTTTTTAGGGATTTTTGGACTTGTAAATCTGGAGTTGGTTTACTTTAACTCCCAAGTCATGTGTGTTCATAGATCTTTTTAATCTTTTTTGGATGTGCTATTATGCTCAGACATGTAAAGATTAGGACAGGGACTTGAAAAAAGGAAATATATTCTTGTCTTTAACATGCATATCTTAGGGAGCGAAGCTCATCTAAGCACATTCTTGGGAGGGGAGAAACAAAAGCAAGAAAAAAAATAATATTTAAAGATGCCTGAAAACACAAGAGGAATGAATGGGTCTTACTCATCTCCAGCAGGATTTCCGTCCTGAGCAGTAACTGCTTGGTCTCCTGATTATAGCACCAGTGAGGGGACAGAGAGCCACCTCTTTGTCCTATAACACTTAATTAGTGGAAGCCACTGCTTTACAGATCTGTCTGAAGGATGGACTAAATAAAGGATGGGTTGTGCAAGCTGAGAAATTACTTTGACTGACAAAGATGTAAGGAGGCTTGTGCTTTTGAGGAAAGGCACAAGGAAAGAGCAGAGCACAGGGCTAGGTACAGACACGGATGTAGAAAAGAGCATTCGTAATGTAGTTCTGCAGTAAGCACAGAGTGTTAAACAAGGGGTGGAAAAAAGTTTCCAGACCCTTTTTATAGTGGGGAGTTAGATCTCTAATGAAAGGTACTGATATTTACTTATTTCTGACAAGCTAAAAGAAGAAGATCTCTCATCTCTGAATAATTGGGACTGCATCAGAGGAAAGAAAACCTCGTGCTCTAATCAAGATTTTCTTTTTCTTCCATGATATAATCTGTGAATTATTGGCTGCCTTCTCTGTGCAAATGTGATAATCTTAGTTTGCAAATAGAAAACCTGATATTTATAAAATGGCTTGCAACAATTTTTTGTCATTAAATGTGTCATCAAAGCACTTAACACTCACCATTTCTGAGAAGTGGCATTTTTGATAAGCATTTCAGTATATATTCAAGAAGCCTTAATAGTTTTTGTGAGAGAAGAAGTAATTTTATTCCATTTTCCCTGATGTGTTAAATCATAAGCTATTTCTCTAATTTTGCAACTTCCTTGTGTTCTACCTTCAGGAGCAGTTGCTGTAATTTGTATCTGATCATATTTCTAAGTGCTACGCTACAGAATCCCTGAAGAGAAGACATTGGCAAAGAAATAAACATGTTTTTGTTTTGTTTTCTTTGTTAATAATGCGCTGTACATAGCAGAGCTATGTTTTTGATTTGCTTATATACTTTCATCTTGTTTAATCACAGCAGAGAATTGACATGGTTAACTGATTCCCACCTGTGTATTCAAGAGAAGGTGCAAAGAACCTTCCTTCTATTTGCTTATAATTTCTCAAAAATCATTAATTAATCTCTATTGTTCTTCATAGCACAGCTTGAACATAAGTGCAAGGATAGATGTTTCTAGTGTCATTCAACTGCAGATAGGAGAATAGTTGAAGAATCTTGATTTTGAAGCACAGCTGCTAGTTGTCATTAAAATTTATCAGTTCTAGGAGCTAAACCTGTTACACAGCTGTAAGCCAGATGTGGAAATGATGCTTTGATAAGTACCAGACAGAAGTTTACTATGGAGCAAAGAGAAACTGAACAAGTTGGGGGATAAAAATTATTTTTGGAATGTGCTTTGAAAAATCAGTGATTACAGGAAAGTATGTGAAATCCTTACCATTAAGGCCATTTGCCACTTGTTATATTCTTGTCTGTCTTTGTCTGTTACTTTTTTCTTTTTAGTGAAGAGAGAGAAACAAGAGCACGGAAAGCCTTAATGCATGATTGACATTACAACTTAGCTGACATAACAGAGACTTGTGGAATAACTTGTCTGGCTGGAGTATTACTATAAAAGGAGGGACAGATAAAAGGGAAGACATGTGTGACTCTATAAATCAAAGATGTGTGTGCTTGGTCTGGAATTCAGAATGCAGAAGGAATAGGAACTGCTGAAAGTCCATGGAAAATATTTAAAGGAGAAATTTCAGAGGCACTATTATGTTGATGCAGCACGGCATGCCACCAAACTTGGAAGAATCGGTAGACACTGCTTTCTGTGAGAGGCGAAGGATTTCCCAGAAATCTTTTGGGGAAGGAATACCACAAGTTTTTAGTTGTCTATTAGATTCCTGATTATTTTGTTACACCTTCATGGTATAGAAAGCTAAAATACAGCTCAGATGGATACTCTCTAAGTATTGGGCTTTCCTTGAGAATGTTTCTCTCCAGATTCATTGCAGTGAGAAAGCTGGATCTGCAACAAGCAGAAGGGAACAGCAGCAAGGACACAAATTAATAGTAGGTTTAGTGAGGGGCAACATGAAAATAAATGAAGCTATTTGTGTTGTCTCCAAAATGTCAAACGTCACATAGAGATGTTGCAGTGTAACTTGATGTTGTACAGGAAAGGAAGACAGAGCACTAGGGATTGTTAGACACATGGTATTTACATTTGGAAAAAATTATCCTCTGTGCTTTAAAAATACTTGACAATGCTGAAGCCACATAGCTTTTCTCTGTAATTCAGTTGTTTGTGTACCGAGCTATACATATTAATATACTTTAAATTTAAAGGTCAGGGGTTTTTTAAGTTTTTTTTTTAAAGGTTAATTTAAATGTTTTAAGGAATGGGTTTTTTGGATTTAAGTATGCCTGTAATTTGAAATCTGTCCATAAATTACATCAGTTAGAGAATGTTTCCCTTTGGTAAATTTGTATACATTTGATATTTATTTTTTCATTTATCTTATATAATAGGGTTGAATTCAAATTTACCACTTAAGTAAGTCCTTGAAACTTTGAGGGTTTGTGAAGAAAGTGGACAAAAAAGCCCCAAATTTCTGACTTTATTTTAAATTGTCAAGATAGTGTTAGATTTCTTGTTTTCAATAATATCTTCTTGTAATATAACATATATCTGGTTGGAGCATAGGTATGTATGTTTTGATGAGAAGGAGAAAAAGAAACAAAGATGATTCCTAGCCTGTTTGTAGGGGTTTGTGTTTAAAATTTCATGTCCTGAAGAAATGCCATTTCGATGATTTTTGTTCCTTTTGCTTTAACTTATTAACATGGTGACCTTATGGCCTAGGAAGAAATAGACACACTACGAATATTTTTGCCTGGATTCTTAAAGTGAATAAGCCACATAAACTGTGTATGTTGTAACAGAAGTAGCATACTGAAGGGATTTTAAACAATCATTGGTTCCCAGGCTTTTAAATCTAAATCTATATAATTATCCATTCAGAAGTTAAGATCAATGCAGAATCTCGTACTTAGCTGGGAAAAGATTTTCTTCTGGATTATGTGATACCAGATGCTTTCTCACCTCCATGTGTTTTGCTTGAGCTGTGAATTAAATCCCTTCTGGATGTAAGTATTGCTGATTTTTATGGCCTTTTCTTAACTGCTTCATGAAGTCATAGTCACACAAATTATCTTAGTCACATTCTAATTAAATAGCATGAGATCTGTGTTTGCATTACAGAATTTTACCTCCCACTC
Organism: Buceros rhinoceros silvestris; assembly: GCF_000710305.1. Classification (NCBI taxonomy): domain Eukaryota; kingdom Metazoa; phylum Chordata; class Aves; order Bucerotiformes; family Bucerotidae; genus Buceros; species Buceros rhinoceros. The sequence continues at coordinate 15,257 of NW_010427279.1, read as the reverse complement.
ACCATAAATATAGCAAAATGTGTGTATTTTTGCACAGGCAAATGTACGTGTGTATGTCTATATAAGAAAACATGTAAAGATATGACACACCTCACAGATCTGTTTCCAGACTGAGCTCTGAAAAAAAGAAAGCAGCAGATTCAAAACTAGGTTTTGGTTAAAACTGTGGATTCTAGTGGTTAACTCAGCAATCCAATTAAAAAAAAAAAACAACCCTGTAGATCTTTGTAACACTGCCTGGGCTAACAGTTTTGTGCTAGATAGTTGAAAAAATTAGTTTTTTGAGATGATAAAGTTTTAGTGCCTGACATAAAGACTGTTCAGACAAGCAGAATTTTTTAGTGCACTGCTCATGTAATGATTACTGGAACAGTGGTTCATAACATGGCCTTTGACATAGAGCTTGATGTTTAAGGAGACATTTAAAAAAAAAAAAGAAAAATCTTATTACTGTGAATGGTGGAAGAACAACAATGAAAAAAAGTATTTCATTGAATATTAAAAGAGCAATCTAGAAATTAAAATAAAGCCTAGATTTACAGATTTAAAGATCAGTTTTACAATTATACCAGGATTATTTGATCCAGATCTGAGTGACAGACATCTAATGAATAATGTTAAAGATGTACACATAAGCTTGTTTGTTTTCTAGAGATCCATTTATTGGCACTGTATGTACTTAGGTTACTAGGACTAGAAAATAAATGTAGTTACACATGATGTACACTTGCTGTCATAATTTCCTATTATTTCATTATCCGTCCATCAAATGACATAGTTTTGGAAACTTTACCCACAAATATGCTTGCATTTCTTATGTACAATTCTGCGATGGGAAAATGAACACTTCCAGAATGTCAAGGACACACTGAAATGGTAAGTTCTTTGTTTGCCAGCCTCACAGTGCAGCAGGTTTAACCAGCTGGTAAAGTCCTGGCTCAGTGGGCCAGGCCACAAAGTCTGTGTGTGATCATTCTGGTTGTTGCTGTAGCCTCAGCTTAGATGGGAACATAATCAGTTTGAAAGCAGAAACTTACAGAAATATCAGCACCATTACATACATACACTTAATAGTAACTCTATCAAGTTTTTTGTGACTGCCTTACTCTATTTGCAGTTATCTCATATTTCCTGCCTTGTTTCATTTTTCCTAATAATTTTTTGAACTCTGCGCAGAAACAGTTTAGCAGTACCTCTACTGTCAAATCTGGGGAAGAAGTTTAGACCCTCAATACATAAATGCCAGGTCTCATTACTCTGTATAAAAATGCTTAATCCTAAAATGTGGATCCTCAGATCTTCTGTTCCCTGCTATCTATGTGAGGTATCTAAATTTCACAAGTGTCATTGTCTGTATAACTGCTGCTGGTGCATTGTGCCATAAAGAGGCACCACTGAAGATTTTGGTTGTTAATGCTCTTCATGCCTCGATTTTCGTTGGAGTGTTTCTCTGGTATCTTGCCCACAGGGATTAATCAAATAATCATTCTGTGATTATGGGGTTCTGAAAAAGTTCTTGTGCAGTAAGCCAGTGCATAGACGCATGTGAATGTCAATTTCTCTCTAAAAATTATGGTGCATATTCTTACCTTCAAGAAGAATTAAGGGAATTTCTTTTTCTCATTGGAAGTTCAACAGGACAAGATTTCAGTACTGCAGACTCAGAATTTATCTGGAGTATGTAATATCCCACTATTTGACACATTAACTTAACTGTTATTCTTTGGTGAACCCAGATGATATTGTTACTGAATTTGGTCTAATCTAAAACATAAGGAGAACGTAATGGATACTTTAAGGTCAAAACTACCAGTTTTACTACCAGTTTTCTTCTCCGTTAGTCACTTGATTATAGTAATTTCTGAAGCTTGAGAAGAGACATCCACCTCAGAATCCATGAAACACGCATCACATGCTACATAGAGCGCTCCTGTGTGAAGTGGGAGATGCAAACTTACGGCTCTCTTCCAAAGTAGGCAGGTGGTGTAGCACAGCCCAGAGCATCTCCTAGAGCTCTTAGAGCACTTAGACTTTTTAAGTAATGAAGATAACTAGAAAGACCATGAGCTCTTCCATTTGAGAGGATGTATCTTCCTCCATGTTAATCTGAAGTTCAGGAAAGTTTTTTTCTGGCTAGGAGATGCATTGTCTTTCAAATTAACTCTAGCTTGACTTTTTTGTTCACTGCTTACTGCAAATCATGCTTTTAATTTTCTTAATGTGTACTGTATAGGAACAGGCAGTTACTCGACATGTAACTTGTGTTTAAGATGGATTATTCAATATTGAAATGAAAGACAGACTCAACACAGCATGCATTTTCTTGGTAGTCTTTCCTTCTTTGATAGCAAGCAGGCAACTTATGAACCTCTTTTTGATTCAATTTCTGTGATGGTTCTGATTTCTCATGGCTTCTGTGATTATTTGGATATACCTTACAAACAGGATATCTCTAAATTTCTTTAAATAATAACTCCAGAAGAAGTCAGGATTTTTAACTAAGAAACACAGCAAAACTGACTCTTCTGTTTATTTCTCAATTGCTCTCTTTCCTCTGCCAGAAAAGAAGAAGGAGAAAAATCCAATCAAATAAAAGCCTTTCCTGGGCTTATCGAGATAAAGCTTTAGATGTATTTTTCGGTTTTCAAAATGAAATGCTTGTCCTGGAGTTTGTCTTGAGATAAGAGAAATAAGATGATATAAGTTAAGATATCATGAAGCCAGTGCTACGTGTATCTGTGAAAGCTGCTGTCAAACTGGATATAAAATGCAGGGAAATCCAAAACTAGACTAGACTTTGGACATTGACATAAATTTCTTCTTGTATTTATAATTTTCTCATTTTTTGTTTTTTTTTAAACCCTTTCCCTTTGCACTTTGCACAAGTGCTTTTAATCCAAATACTTTTTTTTGCTGTAGCAAATGGGTAAAACTCGTGTATTCATAAAACTGTATTTTAGCTAATCTGTGAAGATTCTTAACTTAAGATGTTAACTCCTCTTCCACGGGGAAGTTACAGAATCACAGAAGCGCAGAATCATTTTGACTGAAAGAGACCATCAAGTCCAGCCATTAACCCAGCATTGCCAGTCTACCACTAAGCCATGTCCCTCAGCACCACATCTACACATCTTTTAAATAACTCCAGGGATGGTGAATCCACCACTTCCCTGGGGAGCCTGTTCCACTGCTTGACAACCCTGTCAAGAAATTTTTCTAATGTCCAATCTAAACCTCCCTTGGCACAAAAGTTATTTTGCACTGACAGGGTGTAAACACAAGAGAAAGTAAATGAAATTTGCTATGTAATAGAAATGTAGTATTTCTATTTAAAAATATATTTTTTTTTGAAATATTGAACAGCAGTGTAAGCAAATTGATTTTTAGCTCCAGTCACTAAGGACATCAACTTGTATTTTGTCCATCTTCTCAGTCTAACCTTGTAGAATAATAACCTTTCAAATTCAGGTTGGTGAAGCATGACGACGGTAGTGCATTTTCAGTCACCTTAGATAATTTCAGAGTAAGATATTTCCCATTTTTTGTGTAAATTAAATTATGTAAGATCATAAAAAAAAAAAGCATGTGTATCTTATTTTATGAAATCAAAAAACCTTGTCACTAATATTTTTATGTTTAGGGAAACTAGGATTAGCAATTTGTCCTTGACAGTCATTGGCATATGACAGGAATATAAAGCAGATTTATCTGGAGCAAACATGTCACAGAGTCTGTCTAGTATACAAGGTCTCCTAACTATTTTTTCCCTGTTAGACAAAACAGTATTAAAATAATAGCCAACAAGGTTGTTCTCTCAATTTACTTTTAGATTTGCCAGCTTTGATATTACCCTGTTACCTCTGTCGCAAAATTCTATCCAAATATGAGGTAGAAAATTATCATACTTCATAGCTTCATTTCTAGCTTTTTACAAATATTTTTATCTGTTCCCAGGTCTCACCTGTATGAAGAACTCATACTTGCAAACATCTGCCTTAAATGGTACAACTGGTAGCCTTGCATAGCAATTTCAAGTGTTTGTCACTTGGATCACACAGCTCTTTCTAAACAGTCATTTGTATGCAGTGTGTTACATGTTTTGACACAGAGCCACATTCTGAGTTCGAGTGGCTCACTACAACTTCAGTCTGGACCTGTTCCTCTCGAAATGCCCTGAAATGATAATAGCATAAATTTGAGTAGCTTGGGGTGCAGGGATTAATTTTTAATAAACTTGAACTATAAAAATTAGGGAATATATGCTGCAGCAAATGTGAACAGAAGGAGTAAAATTGTGACTGGCTTTGGGAAAGCACAGAATGTGAAAAAACTATAGTACTGTGAGGCACAGATGAATGATAGTGCTGCCTGCAAAAGAAAGAAAAACCAGCATACAGAAGGGGACACTGAGTTGCTCTGTAAAGTCATGATGTGAATGCATGGTGTGGGTGGAAGAAGGAAAGCAAAGTATTACTGGTGCTTTACAGTATTTAAAACATTTTTAAAGGGGATAGCATAGGGTGATTTTATATATATTTTTTTTTTGTTAAATTAATGTATCAAATATGAATTTTGTGTGATAGAGCTGCATCAGTAAATTCTAGCAGATGCAGTTACAGAAAGAAAAGGTGGCTGTGTTATTCTGAAATGGTGTTAATGCTATCCTTTATTCAAATGAGTATATGATGAGATAGGGAACGTGTGAACACTTTCAGAAAAAGATTCAAAAGTTGTGTAAGTAATAACTCCATCTCTGCTGTGGTATTCTCTCAAGTGCTTCACATATTGCATGCAGAACTGGAAGAAGAAGCAGAGGGCCACAGCTTCATCACGTGAATGAGAAAACAGTACAAGAATGAGGCATTTATGCCTCTAAAACAGAATAGTTCTTTTTAAAGGGATAGGCTTTAGTTGAACCTCAAAGGAGGTAGGTAATATATCAAATCAAGAGGTAGTACTAAGGTTTTAAACCCTTGGAGGCTGAGTTATATCTGAGGTTCTAAATTCAAGAGTGAGGGAAGGCAGATAGTTCTGAAAGAACATGTTTTGAAATGCATTCCCCTAGGTAATGTTTGTATCTCAAAAGAAGAGCAGAGTTAGAAAATTTGTATCACAGAGGAAATTTGAAAGGACAGAACAAACAGTGCCACTGTTATTAGACACACTAAAGAAGAAAAACGACATGCTTCTATAAAAATAAAGTAATTTTTTGTGTACAACTGGTAGAATCTCAAGAAAAACAGTTGGGAGAATGTGAATATATAGTTTGCAGGTTTTTAGAATGTGAAAGAAAGCTGACAGAGTGAAACAGTAGGATAAAGACAGTCCTTGAAAATAATACATGACTGGGATTAAAGGAACATTTAGCAAAGGCTCAGTACGGGAGATCTTGTGAAGCCTCTTACGTCAGGTTTTTTTCTTGTAAGAGGCATCAAATGATCTGCTCCGGATTTAGGTAATGGAAGAGCTTACTAAATAAACAGGTAAAGTGGACAAGGACAATTGACAGAACAGCTCTAAAGGAGGCCGGGAATTAAACAGATGAATTAACTAGCTCTGAAATGTGAGCTTGCCAGGAAGCAGAGCTTTGTACTGTTCTATACACTAAAAATTATTTGAAAAAAAAGATCAGTGATACTAATCTATTCATGGCATTAAAGACAACTATGTAAAATTGCAAAACTGCAGAATGTGATAAAATAGCACATGAAACTAAAATGAAATGCAAAGCGATGCACATAGTGGGAGGGGGCAAGCTTAAACTTGCATGTTAAGCTCTGACTGAATATTGCTTTGTAGAAAGGAGGTCTTCAGGCAAAAGTAAACAGTTGTATGAATATGTTGGCTTGATGCTCAGGGGTCGGGAAGGTAGCTGAAATGTTAGGAAGTGCGTGGAAAACAGCAGAAAATGAAGCAGAGGCTGTCATTTTGCTGCTGCATATATGCCAGGACCACCTGCGTGTTGAGCAGTGTGGGAGATTCTGATCAGACATCTTGAAGTTTTTGTTAAATGGCCATTCAGTGCTAGCCGGATAAGTGTGTTTGAGAACTTGCAGTGTAGCACAGCCGTTTTAAGTCAGTTCCTCCATTAAAAAGAAAGCAGCCTTAGAACAGTCATTACCCAACAGGCAGGAACTTGGGGCTCGTAGCGCCTGACCTTGGTGCTGTTCACCGTGTTGTGCCCAGCGGCATCGGGACATGCACAGCAGTCTCTTGCACGGGTATTATTCAGAGAGTTTCTGAAAGAAGGAAGTCTCTTCAGGTATGGTGGGATGGAGCAGGTTCATCAGAGTGACAGGGATGATTCAGGGTGAGAAATCATTAGACTGACCAGGTCGGTTTAGGCTGTGAAAGGGATATCTGAGGGAGAATGGTGGCCGTCCCTCAGGGACGTTCCCAGTACGTCCTGGGTGCAGTTCCCCCGCAGGAAGGTGTCCCTGCTCCTGGGGGGTGCAGGTTTCCTATGGGCCTCCATCCCCTCAGAGAGGCAGCCTTTGGGGTGAGGCCCTGCCTTTCTCCAGCCACGTCTCCGGCGGCGGCTCTGGCCGGCCGAGCCCTGGGGGCCGCAGGGCGCCACAGAATCGGCTGGTGC
>NW_010427279.1:0-8384 GCF_000710305.1 Buceros rhinoceros silvestris | reverse complement strand
TGCCTCAGGGGAGCGCATGGCCGCCTCCACAGAAGGCACCGCTGCTGCCCCGGCTCCTTAAACCCTGCAGTTTACTCCCAACAGCCTACACAAAAAAAGGTAGGTGAGTCGTGACCGGGCGGAGGAGTGAGTGGTGACAAGGAGCTGCGATGGCCTCTGCTGGGTAGTTCCCAGCCCGGAGCCCGGTTTGGCTCCAGCCCACTGGTGCGCTCCCACTGGTGCAGCCTGTGGCAGTCAACGAGCCAGGGCAGGCAGGCCGTCCTCGCCCCGCGGCGTGGCACGCGTGCCGCCGTGCTGGCTAGGGGCAAGGTTCAGCGTTTTGGATGCAGTAGCAGGCCCGGGAGCCAGACAGTGCCCCCAAGGTGTGTCCAGTTTGTCAGGCTGAACACAGACAGGGCAACCCGCTATCTACCAACCCAGCATCAAACGTGTTTCACTTCAGTATGGAAAGGACTTCCCCGACAATGAAAGATGATGTTCTTCAGTTAAAACTCTACTTAGTGGAAGTTAGCACTGTATTATCAAAAGCACTATTATTTGATGCCACTCTTATTTCCTCTCTGCCAGAAGAGGCAGCGAAAAAAATACTTCGTGTTTTTCTCTCTCCAGTATTTTCTATTTTGCTTTGATGTGTTTTCAGCACAACAAAAAGATTGAAGAAAGAAAAAATGTTTTTACTGTTAAAAGAAGGGGGCGTGGGGGTGGGAAATGTTACTTGATTGTAAAATAAGATGAGTTTTTCCTCAGTGTGTTAAAAGGTGAGCACGCACTTCTTTATTGTGGTCACGCTTGGTAGTGATCCCTAGGACTGAGTCAGCCCAAATCCCTGGCTGTGAGTCCTCAGTGCTAAGAAGTGACAAATAAAGCACTTAGAATTGGTCCGTAAGTTTATAAATGCAGCTATCAAATATACAGTCAGAAGAAAAATATATTTAGTGGAGATATTCTTACTCAAAATTACATCTTCATGCCCCTTCCCCAGACTCAATGCCTGACTGAGTTTCCAGTTTTTATGTCTCTGTCTTTCTGTTCTGAAGCATTTTACTGGAGTATGTGCTGGGCTTTTAGTTCTGGTTGGATGGAAAAAAAGAAAAAGAGGAAAAAAGAAAAAGGCACTAAATGGACTTTAGTGTCCCTCTAGAGGTCAGGCTGTATGCTGCTAAAATTGCATTCGCTATTGGCAGAAAACCAGGCTCGATAACTTTATTCAAAGAAAGGAATAGATAATTTATCAGTAGGAATGTCTTTGCATTCCTCTATACTTTATAACCTGCTACAGTAATTCTACTCTAATTTTACTGCTAAAAACCCAGTGACCTGCTGGCCAATCTCATTATCCAATACATAACTGTGATTAATGACATTTCTAGTAGTGAGGCCACAAAATTGTCTGACATCAATACTTGCATTGTATCAATACAGTAATGCGCCATCTCAAAGAAATTCTGAGGATAGAAGGCTTCTCGTTCTTGTATAGGCTGCTAAAGTTTCTGGAGAAGTCATTCTCATAACTTTGATTTCATGCATTTCAATTGTTGGAGAAAGCATATAGGAAAGCAATTTTCCAGTATTGCTTATTATTTTTTTTATAGCATCTTGGGAATCTGCATCCATCTGAAAAACCTGATACAGGAATTAACAATCAAGGGCTGACAGGAAAAATATTTACATGAGCTGTTTGTTAGATTTGTGGTGATTACTTGCAGAGGCATTGTTGAAGTGAATAATGGTAAATACTGTTTCCCTTTGAAAAAATGGAAGAAAAATATCTGAAAATAGATTTTTCTGCAAGTGTGACATGAGTTTGTGTCTATTCTGCTGCGATTAGGTTTTGACATTGCCTGGATCAGTTGTCAAAGTTCCCATATTCTGTGCTGGAGAGAGTGTATCCTTCGCACTAACAGAAGAGATCATTGTAGGAACAGGAAATTAAAAAAAAATACACTAAAATACACTAAACTAGAAACAGAAAAACACTAAATTGAAAACTCAGAACACTAAAATGCAAAACCCTTCTGAAATAATTTGGTCTATTTTGTATGTTTAAAGGCCATTTTTATGCACTCTTCAGAGATGTAAATGTATACAACACGATTTTCTGTTTAATATAAGTAAGGTTTTTATCTGTTTTTTTTTTTTTTAACTGATGGAACATTGAATTTTTTTTGGTACAACATTCATGTTGTTGCTTGCTCTGCATTTAGCCAAGTGTGAAGAGTGTAGAGTGTTTACAAGCTAATTATGCTTTTATTAAAAGCAGTGTAAGTGTATATAAAGAGAGAAGTTATATACATTCTGGTAAATATTATGGCAATTCTGTATAAGTTCTGCTGTTGTACAATAAATTAAAATACCCAAGATTTTGTCAGGGTCATTCAGTTTTCAGCATCAGCTTCTGGATATTTGTTTTCTGTAGAATAATGGAACTAATGTCCTTATACAGTACCTTACACTTTATTATTTAAATTGTTTTCTGTCTGTTCTGAAGAATGTGAAACAGACTATACAGGAAGTATGAAAATATTGAATAAAATGAGATAAAAGGTAGTCTAGCTAGACAAGTTTGGCTGATTTCTGGGTTATGCCTTGCCATATGGTTAAGGAACTGAATGGCCAGTAGCATGAGAATGGGAATACATTAGACCTGGAATATTCAAGAATTTATTTCTTAATAACAGGTTTCTCATATCTCAGTAATAGCCTGCCTGTGCAAGCTGGTTTTTCCTGCTCAGTCATAGCCAGAGAAATACAGTGACTTGCTTAGCATAGGAGGGATGAATAGAAATTGGGCATGGACTCTGGAAGAAGATGGAACTAAATACATTCTTATTTTGGGACCTCTTTCCTCCTGATGCTCTTGCCTTTCTTTCACATCTGTTCCAGTTGTCTACATCTTTCATAGCCTGTTGCTTCTAAAAATTTCATCAGTGTGGCTGGCAGATTAATTGGCATGTCTTTGCTTGTTTGTGTCAGCTTTTTTTTCTTTTGTATGCTCGTGCTGGAGAGAATGATGTCCCTAAACAGCAGCTGCAACTGAAATTAAACAAGCCAAAATTAAAGTGTTTCAGAATCTGTCCTGGCCACTGAATGAGTCATACACTGCAGAGAGAAGCTCAGGCCATTTGGATTTGTATCCTCAGTTGTTGTAAAGGGAGAATGCTTTGTTTGTCTCTGAGATTAAAATCTGTAAACAACATACTTTTTCAAAATGGTGCCAGGTTTCTTACGCAGATCAGAGAGACAGGCAGATCAGTAAAGAGATCTCTAATCCTGTGTGATGATCCTATCTTTTTAACTGATAGAGTTTTCCTGCCTTATCAGCCCATAACTGCTCAGAAATAGAGACTTGTCAGAGATCAACAGTGTGAGTTCTTCATCTCTCTGATGCATATGGATGTTGAGTGGCAGCAGGGAGTAAGCCATATCTTTAGTTCTTGTTACACCTTTTATAGAAAGATTTTAGGCAGTGATTGGCAACCTAAATCACTGTTTGAAATCTTTATAGATCATGAATGTTTCCAAATTATAAAGTCTAAGTTTTGTATTTTTTTGTCAATCAGAAAGAAGAAAAACCTTGAACCTAGAGCTGTATTTTATTAAACACAGCTCTGATGCAGACACAGGTGCCTTTAGAGTCGTAGTAGTACCATAACCTTGCTAGCTGCCAGCAGTCTGTGCCTCAAAGTCACTTCATTCTGAATTCATATATCAAAACCCCTTTGCTCAGGTTTTAGGTAAGTACCTAAGGTAAACAATCTTAAAATATATATGTAGAACTGAGCAAGAACAATATGTAGGCATGCAGTATGTTAACTCTTCGTTGAAGACAATGTCTTCACCTTACTGTTTGTTAAAAGCCTGGTAAAGAGTGGATGGGCAAGTGTTGTACACATGCATTAAACACTTCAGGTTATTCATGGTCAAGTAAAAAATTTTAGAACAGCATAAGAGCTTCCTGGCTAGTTGAATATATGCGTGTGCCAATTTTACTGAGTGTTTTTGAAAATAAATAAAATTTAAGTGAATGTAAGGCTATCTGGCAAACAGAAAGAGTGCAAGTCCTTCAAATTGTTCAGCAAGGATTATTTTTAAGTGGTCTACAGCCTTTTTTAAAGAAAATTTTTTTTCGTAAAGAGTCAGGCATACACACAAAGAAGCAAACAACAATAGTAACCTAGATGTTACCAGAACTTCTGTTACTTACTTTTAAAGACTTCTGATTCACCCTGGAAGCTGCTCAAGCAATCTAGGTGCATTTTTTGTTGGTTTTTATTCCTTATCTTTGAATATTGCTCGGCTATTTTTTCCCTAAATTTATTAGAATTTCCTGAAGTGAATGATAGTGTTTTGCTTTGCGTGAAGATACTGTTTTACTCAGTGTATCTCCACTCCATGCAAATATCTTAAAAGAGCAGTGAGAACATACAACTAGAAACAGAATGAAAAGTCGTTATTATTTATTTTTGTCATCTCTTAATCCCCTGTTCAGAAAAATAATGTTTTGTAATTGAGTTACCAACTTAGTGTATAATAATACACTAATAATAATTTGTATTTTATTGTTTAAAAGCTAAGCAATATCAGAAAAATCTTCAATTTGAAGCTTTTTTGTTCATTGTGTTTCTATATGAATAGTAATTATTAAGGTTTAATGACTAAGGTGATGAAATGAAAGTGCGTATATATGGCTCTGCTTGAAGACCACTGTGAATACCTTCTGTTTGCACTGTTTCTTTGGTGATATCTGTCGTGTTCAACAGGAATAAAGGTTCATAGTGCTTTGAATGAATACTTGGGAAGCTTTAAATGTCTTCAAGTAGGGCATCAGTCTATACACTCATGCACCTTTTATAAAAAAAAATGCACCAGTCTGGCTGCTTGAACCACCTCTGGGCTAGGTCAATTAAGTTTTTTCTTGTAATGTCATTTGACAATTCTAGGTATTACATCCACAGAAAAATAGTCATCAGGGAATGTTCTTCAACCTCTTTGATCAAATGACATTATGAAAGAAGTAATCTCTTTGAAGTTCATCCTAGCAATAGCCTTTGTTTTTGCCTTGTGTTCTGTGGTTTTAAGAGCTCTACTATTCCACTTTCTGGTTGTGGTATGGACTTGCACATTACAGATGTTCCTACAAACATGACTGAAAGTGTTTAAGACAGAATGTCTCTTAATATGTGAAAGAAATAATTGACCTTCACTTAATGTGCTACTACTGCTTTCCTGAGATAAAGCCATAATTTTGTACTTTGGTTTCCTACATAGTCCCAGATATTTTATGTGACTTCTGTGAATTTTATCTAAATGCATTAACTAGTTTAATTAGCTGACTATATTTTTCTCTTGTGTGTATTCTGAGTATTGCTGGAATGGATGGAGCAGTGATTTATCTACTCCTGTGTCCATTTCCAGCTATTTTAAATTGAAAACAATGTGAAGATACTCTTGTGGATACTGATTTCTATGTAGAGATGACAATTACAAGAATTGTCACTGAAAATTCTTGCTTCTTTCCACAAAACTTAGATAGATAGGGCTTTTATGTAACCTGTATATATTCAAATATGTTAGATACAATATATGAGTATATGAATAATTTATGATAAGATACTTTTCTAGGAATGCAAATTCTCTTAAGAAAAGCCTATAACAATATCCCAGAAGTTGATTAAGATCTTGTGGAGTTTTTTCAATGCAGTCACCACTAGTCACCTCTGTCACCTCCTGTATGCTCTCAGATCTACTCATGTGATCCTTAGGTTTCTCACATAAAGACCCTTATCACCTATGTGCAGATACAAGGCACATATTGTTTTTAATTCTTTCAGTGGAATCCAGGGAATACTGGAATAAGACCTTTCTTTTCCCATGAGCTCTCTTTAGATATTCAATCAGTTCCAACATTTTCCTATCGAGTTACCCCATCATGGTCATGATGGATTTCTATCTGGGATCTTCACAACCGGTGTACTCTCGGCTGACAAATGTCCACTGGCAGCCTCGATATGTGTGGATGGTAATGGAGGAAATTGAGCCTAGGGGAGAGGATTCCTCCTTTTACTCACTCTCTGCCTCCACTGAGCATGGGCTGATGGTAGTGCCTTTGAGACTTGGAGAGGTAGGCAGCTCATATACCTCTGGCATCCTAGACACACTGTCATTCCATGTGGAAGGATGACACCTTCCATCAGCCTGGTGAGATAATAAACTCCAATCCACTCAAACCAATTTTCTTCCACCAGTCTTACATGGTCTCTGATGTTTCTGGTGAACATTTAGTCTCGCAAGTCCAATGGACTTGTTTGTGTGGCCACCAATACAAATGTAATCTGCAAAGGCTGACCCATATTGTCATGATATATATACATAAGCTGGACAGCACTACCCTCTCAAGAACTGCCAGGCTAGTCTATATGCTAGCCACAGGAATATACCAACTCTACCCATGGACCCAGGCCCTGGGCAATGGTATGAAATCAATGCTAGAATTTGTTTCACCTTTGAAAATAACTTTTGAGTGGTCAGTGAAGCCAATAGATAGGGAGGAAGCAGCTGTGACTCTATCATTCTGGGGCAAAGGATAACTTTGTTACCCTGAAGGGTCTCCAGCGGGACCATGAGGAGGTGTAGCCTCTGCAGCTCTACTTACAAATTAGATCCTGTGTTTCATTGTTGTAAAACTACCAACAACAGCATTTTTAATATATCTAACAAAAAAAAAACCAAACCTGTTTCCTCAACAGTTGGCTTTGCTTCCCTGTTACTGGATGCTGCCTATAAATAATTAAACACATTAATAATTAGCACATATTTATTATTTATCTGAAGGAAGTGGCAAAGTTTTAGGAAAAAAATCAAAAGATCAAGCAGAGTGCTGAAGAGTTGCTCATGCATTGAGATGAGTGGGCCTCTTAGGAAAGAAAACTACACTTTTAGATCTGTCACAGGTCATGATGTTCTCCTGTGGGGGCAGGAAACTACACCTGTATATGTGTATATCTCTGTGAGTATATTTGGCTCTTAGTATCATACTGACATTTAAGACTTAATTTTCTGTTTTGGCAGAGGTGGGCTTCAGAGATTCTCAAAAACTTAGTCATTTTTAATGCAGTACATTATGCTAGCAAAACTGTGGTACTGGGGATGATGCCTAACCTAGGAAAATATTTCTTGTACCCATACGAGTACACATCAGTGATGTGCCTGCCTATGAGGGAAATAAGCTGTACCTGTAATTTTGCTGGTATGATTGATTCTATGTTAGGAGATTTCACTAGAACAGGTCTGTTGGTCAAAAATTGCACTTTACCTCTTCTTTGGCAGATGGAGCTGAGGAAAGAAATGTGTGCAGAAATATACGTGGCCCAAATAGGCATATAAATCTTTCAACTGTCTGATCCCCAAGATTATGAACTTGCCTTTAGTTCTTCCCTGATTACCACTATGCACTTGCCCAGAGGCTGATGAATGCTGCCTTTCAAAGCAGCCATGCCATGCCATCATCAGTTGCTAGGGCTTTTGCTTAGTTATCATTATAATACAAAGACCAATTTGTCAAACTCTGACAACTGTATGAAAGTACCCAACTGCTAGTTTAAGCATCCTTTGGTTTGAATCTGGATTTGAAAATCACTTTAGCTGACCTTTTCCCCCTAAATTTAGCATATATCTACCAGTCTGAATAGTGTATAAGTTAACAGATCCCCTCAGATTGAGAAAATGTCTAAAAATACCCAATAAGGCTAATTTCATTATTACAAACTGTACTGCTGATATCTAGTTAAATAACTGTGGCAAAAAGCCCTGCCTCAGAAGCCTGTAACCTTCTGTAATTGTTTGGGTTGGCATGCATTTGTTAGTGACTGGAAAGCATGCACTGTTCATGATATGCATGTTATATGGTTTAGGGTGACTGTATGTGTTGAATGATTTAGTGATATATGAAGCATCTGCTCTGCTGGATCTTAGAATATTTGATAGTTTTATACAATGAAGCAGTGTTTTATGCCTGGATGTTGTACAACTTGCAAAGACTTTGATGCTAATGAGATTAATTTTCTTTCAGTATAACAGCTGGTATTTGGATGGTCGAGGGATCGAACACCTCATTTGAAACTTGCAGAACACTTCTGATTTAGTCATAGCAGTCACGATGAACAAGAATACCTGTAGTCTACATGGGAAGAACAGAAGTGTGAGTAGAAGGTTTTCCTTTCCTTGCTTCTATTTTTATTACCAGTATTCTTCCGTACTGCTTATGTGTTGTGTTAGCCTTGCAAATACCACTTTTTGATGGTGGATTGCAACTCTTATAAAATCTTGGTTAGTTGTACCCTATTCTTGTATCTGTAGCCTAAATAAATATGTATAATATTATATAT
>NW_010427278.1:197215-197961 GCF_000710305.1 Buceros rhinoceros silvestris | reverse complement strand
AATAAAAGACATCCAGCATAGCCGACTTCAGCCCTCTTCTACTTCCTTTCCATTGTAGAAACGTCAGCAGACCCTTAGACTAAGGAAAACCTCAGTAATAAGAGATATAAGAAGATATTAGAAGAATGGTGTTCAACATTCCCAGCAATCTCGGGAAAGCTGTTCAATCCATTGAACACACCTGCGACAGGCTCCAAAAGGAACTGCTGAGTGATAACTGTGCTCAGCATCAGGGCTATTAACACGATTTTAAAAATCTCCTTACCCGAACTGCTACAGCGAGATGGTTCCACGAGTCTGCCGGTCTTATCGTAACAGGCAATAGCGCGCAGTCGTACACCCTCGCCACACTCCTTGGCGTCTCCGTGGGATCGCATTCCCAACTGTGGCTCAGATGTTCCTCCTTCGATAATGCAGTCGGACCAGTTTCCGTGGGGCTGGGAGGTAAACACCTCACAGGGGCACAGCTCTGTTTCGACTTGAGGATAAACTTCGGTATTTTGGCATTTGTCTCGCTTTCTGCTTCGCCCTGTTCCAACCACAGAAATCTGTTTGTTAGCTTAACATCTGCTACTTTTGATAACAACACGTCATATTATTTATACTTGCATGAATTCAACACATTAGAACCAAGACAATCTGAATGTTAATATCCAGGAATGTTTCTGAAGCATCTATTAGCTGCTGCCAGTGCTCTGATGTGCAAGGACAATGTATTTATCTCCAGGGGCAACCAAGGAACTTGA
>NW_010427278.1:196463-197096 GCF_000710305.1 Buceros rhinoceros silvestris | reverse complement strand
AAAGGGGCAAAATGCAAAGTCTTCCTCTAGTAACGGTCTGCCCAGAAAATGCTTTGTAATTTTATACAATATCATCTTTCTCTAATTATCTGATGAAAACAAATTGATTGTTTAGTTTCTATTTGCTGGCAATCAGTGATTGCCAGGACAACTTCCAGAGGACTCTACATTAGCCACAACTACTTCTTTGAGGCTACTTTACAAACTAGTTAAAGATGCACTCTGCACACAAACTGCACTTCAAAGAAATGAAAAAGATAATCCTCAGTAAATTATTAGGGCTGGAAAGCATTTCAAGGATTATATTTGGGTTTATGTTTTCATTTGCTCTGTTTCTTCAACAGGTTTTGAAAGAAGGCTCTTTCAGTAGTTCCAGGATGCAACAGCATTGACAAAACCCTGTGGTAAAGCTCTCTGCATACCCTGTTCCTGGAGGACTTCTAGACAAGAGAAGAGATCTGCAGTACAAGAAGAGATAATGTAAAGAACAGAATTCATGCTCCCTGCATCCCTACAGCTGCTCCAGGGAACAAAGGTCTGTGCACAGCCTCTCAAGACAAAATCAATGCTTTTCTTGGCATGGGTTAGCCAACGTGGCGTGGAGCAATCTTTGTGCTGGCTGAGCCCAGGAAT
>NW_010427278.1:181919-196377 GCF_000710305.1 Buceros rhinoceros silvestris | reverse complement strand
ATGCCTTTGCATTTGGCATCCGCACAGAAGGGTAGAATTCCTCTTCGCTAACAAACCACATCTCTAACCCATCTTCAAAATGTTCCTTGGGGATCTTGGACCCGCTAAAAATACTGCTCTAAAAAGTTTTTAAAGTTTTAATCCCAAAAGAAATGTTTTCTCTTTGGTATTGCACACAAATAAGATACTAATACCAAAAAATAAGTTTTATAACCCTTATATAACTCTTTCTAGTCTGGAACAAATCATCATTTCACCACACATCAGAAGGAATACAAGCTGGCTGCCATCAATACCTGTTTGCACACAAACATCTACCTCCAAAGAGAAAGGCACCAACTGCAGACCCTTCGTATCACTGTCTTTCCAGCCCCAGCTCTTTCAAAATTGTATTTTCAGAGTTCTGGGAAAGGTAAAGTTTGCCAGCACAAGGGGATAATAAACACAAAGAGATCGAATAGTGCCAACGTCTTTATATTTCATATATATGTCTATATTTATATTTATGAGCGAATTCAGGTACAGTGTAAGAGGTACAACTCCACACACTTCAAGGGAAGACTTTTAAAAGGCTTTAAATAGATTGGGAGCTCTCTAGTGGCATTTCCAGCATTTTATGTTTGACGAGCTGACAGGAGCCACAGACTCAGTGTATACGTACGGCTCTATGTTCTGCATTGGATTAGTAAACATGGGGATTTGGGACCTGCCCATGTTTTGCCATCATTATAAAGATGCACATCAGACACAGGCGAGGATGCTAATAATCTCACACTTTTGTGACACTTTTTTCCAACTGGCCCTGCCATTAGCTTGGTAGGAATCTTCCCTCTGATGAAGTTGTTATGAAAGCCCTATTTGGAGGGCAAAAGTGACATTCATCCCATAGTCTCCATAAAGGAGTAGTTTTAGAATTAGTGATGGTGGTATTTTTATCATAGACTGCTTTAAAAATTACTATTAAAAATACCATCTCCAACATTTTCAGCAACATAAATCCTACAATTAAGTAGTGTTTTCTTTTTAAAGTTGTATTTCTGAACACAAACAAATATTATATACATTAAATATTATCAGGTAGTACAGACAATATATCAAAATTATACAAAACATTAAAAATACACCTTCTTACAGAAAATGCTTTGTATACATAGTACCATGAATTAACTGACTGTATTAAGGGACTGAAGACTTACCTAAAAACCGTATTTTCACTATAATGACTTTGAATTTTGTTATGTTCTGTAATAAGTCTTTCGCTTCTTAAGTAATGACTAATTTTATATGTAGAGTCTATGATTACATACAAAGTGAAATGAATAATACCATTAAAAACTGAGTAGGAGGCAAGCAAATACTTAGCAAACAATTAGCAGATTCCCACTAAATGACATCGTTAATGAACTCCTGTTCTGAAGCCAAGGCATTCACTTGAGCACAGACACACAGAGCGTTGAACAAGGAGGTACAACTCATGCACACTTACAGAAAGGTGAAATACAAATGGATAAAGGAGTCTTAACAGCATGAAGGACTCCTCAAACACATTTCTTAAATCTTTGGACTCAGTTCACATGGATGAGATTTTTCCAAGACTTCTGGCCACCTCCCAACTTTCATGAACTTTTATGCAAAGACAGGTCAAATGTTAATCTCATCGACTTCCCATTTAGAACTGTGCTAAAACCAAAACCGATGTCTGATACAGTCCTTCCTCACGGCTCTCTGTGGTTTTACGCTGTCCCCACCCCAGCACCGCCTGGGACACCTGCTGAATGCTCAGCATTTGGTTTTCAGGACACCTTTGCTGTGAGGAGACTGAGACCATGAGCTCCTTCCCAGCAGGGAGGAGAGAATCCAGCGAGATCCCATGGGAGAGGAAAACCAAAACCGATGTCTGATACAGTCCTTCCTCACGGCTCTCTGTGGTTTTACGCTGTCCCCACCCCAGCACCGCCTGGGACACCTGCTGAATGCTCAGCATTTGGTTTTCAGGACACCTTTGCTGTGAGGAGACTGAGACCATGAGCTCCTTCCCAGCAGGGAGGAGAGAATCCAGCGAGATCCCATGGGAGAGGCTGGTGGTGTCTGGTCACAAATGCAGTGTGGGTGAGGAGACAAGCCATGAAAACCTGAATGTGAGAAACCACTTCTGGTTCCCTTACTTGAATGGATCTATGTCTGACGTAGAGTGGAGTAAGAAAGGCGATGGGTAGGACCGTACTGTTTTGTAACTACCACAGATGTTCACTGGGAAAATTCAGATTTAAAACTACCTACAAGTAAGTACTCGCACATTTTCTCTAACATCAGGCACCTGTTATTCTGATAGGGATAGAGGATTTCTACTGCTATAAACACAGAGCCATTGAAATGGAGAACATTTTAGAATACGTTCTTTGGCAGAAACAATAGAGCATTGTATAATAATGATTTTTATGTAAAAGCAAAATCTTTATCCTTTAATGAGCCATACTGACGAATGGCAGCTTGAAGCCGTTATGTCTGTACACTGTAATTACTAGTTACTAAAAACTTGGATCATTTCAGCAGTAACTGATTAACAAGATAGCCACGCAGCCAGGTACAAGTGAGTCTAGAAGAAAGCAGCAGTGGTAGCCACCATACTTTGCTGCTATTCAGCTCCCAGGCATTATCGCAGCAGATATTTTTCCAGCAACATTAGTATTCTACTCCGTAGTAGAAGCCTTTGAAGTTTCACCTCTATTATCAGAGCAAACTCAAGCCAGCTACGCTACAGGTCTCAAACACAACACAGAAATATGAGAAGATGTGAGTGTTCAGGACAACAATAACAGTAAAATTATTGTAAACCTTCTGACAACAGTACAACTCATTCTGACTGGATTCAGCGATGTGTGTGTGGAGGGGTGGAGGAAGACAACTCCTAACAAAACAAGCAGCTCCAAACTATTAAAGCTATAGAGAGAGCTTTAAAGCTTTTCACTTTGGCCGGCTTTCGAAGAACGTAATAACAACAGCGAGCTTGGGAGACTGCTCTATAAAATGGCTTGAACTCGAGTGGTTAATGAATACTTATAAAAGATCAAACACAACTATTTAAACGATACCGCATTTTCTTTAGTCAGGGTATTAATTTGTTCTGTTGAACTACTGGATGCTGCTGAGCACAAAGCTCTCAGTTTTAAACTTCATCCAGATTTCAAGTCTTAAACAGAAAATCCCACTGATTTTTCCTCGTGTATATGTTATTTGCTGCATGCTTCCCAGATAAACTTGCACAATGCACAGCCATTGTTTTATTTGGTTTCTGTCTAAAAATGGTTTTCCACCACCCAGTTTTTCTGCACTATTCTCATACAAAAATGTGTGTGACGGCAACGATCAGTATCAGATCAAAAATCAATCAAGGATGATTACTGTTCTCCCCGGATTTTCCCTAAACCCCAACATCAGTCCACCAACATCCAGCAAACATTATTCACAAGTATTGCCGTCAGAAAAGTATTATAAAAGATTATACCTGTGAGTGACCGTCTCCTACTTCTGGTTGATTCACAGTCAGATGAGCACGCTGTAAATTTAGACCAGGGAGTAAACGTGCAGTCATCTTTGCAGGGAACAAGGCACTCCTGTACAAGGGACGGCATAGCTCCTGCCCACCGCACGCAGTCACCAACATCGGCAGAGTCGTTGTGCTCCGACAGGCACGTAACAGCTGAAAAGTAAAGGTACAGAAATCTGTATATTGTTATATAGATTGTATCACCCTTTATGCAGTCAGTACTTGTGTTCTACACGAGATTCACTCTCCTGGGTTAATAGGATAAAGCTGATTTATTTTTAGGTTGTTATTCACGCGTCACTCAAAGATGCGCTAGAAGCTTCACAAAACCATAAAGACACATTCTTATTTGAGCAGTGTGTTATCTAAATGATGATATAAATTCAATATTCTCAAGGAGGCAGACATTTTCAGAGCTGGGACAACGGTTTAACCAATGCTACACTGTACAACCAAACAAGAAAAGATGCAATACTGCAGCTAGGTGCCATAAAGCCTATTGGTCAAGGCCAGGATTCCCAAGCTGTGATGTGCACACTACCTGTGGAACTGAAACTGCTTCAAAGTGGTAAAAAAGATATAAAAAACATTAAAATAAGCTTCCTTCTCCAAAACTGCCATCTTTTCCATATTTTGCACGGAGGTAACAATGGTCTGACCAGCTTTCCCACAGCGAGTGGCGACCTCTGCTCTGAGCAGCAGAAGCCACAGCTAAATGCTTCTTGCAGCACAGCATAAACATCGGGTCTGTCCCCTCCAAACCAAGTTCCCTAAACACTTATACTCTCCTGCTCTCTGGCCATCTGTACCTTTGAATCTCTTGCATAAACGGAGATGTTGAGGAGAAGGGGCACAAACGTTCAGCTTGCAGCCATGACAGAAAGGGGCTGCAGTGACTGCGCTTCACCAGAAGACTGCTTTTATGGTGCGTGAGAGCTTGCTATAAGAGCACTACTGAGTGGAGCCATTAACAGAAAAAAGCACAAAAACCTGCTCTCTCACTCCTGGCTCAGGACAGTGTCACTCTGACGAGCTCCATCTGACCCGAAGTGCCGTTGCACATGGGCACAGGCAGAGCCCCTACGCACGTACCAAGCTTCACCTTCACACAGAGCGCCATCAAGGCTGCAGCCCACATTCAAACGCGATGCATTTCTCTGGTCCTCTGCCCAAAGCTTTATCGGGTCTCTAAGGCAACAGGGAACAAGAGGCACAGGGCTGGGCTGGGGCTGAGGTCTCGCAATTTCAATTTAGCTGCTTTTGGGGGCAGGCAAGTCAAAGGGGTTTGCAAAAGCACAGCCTAGGACTCAGATGCACTCATTTCCCCCACACCACGCCCCCGTTTTATTCTAGGTCAACACCTTTTTCCTTCAACATCCTTGTACTTTTTTGGACTGTAATAATTAATTTTTCAGGGTGGATAATGGCACTGCATAGCCAGCCCTGATGGAGAACAAAAGTATTAATGTATAATCTGAGTCACAGGAAGCTTAGAATAAAATCTGCTAAAATTTCAGTGAATTAATAATAAGTAATTATAATAAATAAAAATAGCTTGCACATCATGGAACCTTTCATTTCATTAATAATAATTAATTCTCACAAAATCTCCAAGATTATAGACTATTTATATCCTGCCTTGTAGGTTAACCAAAGCAAAGATAGGTCGTGACTTGATTAAAGTAATAAAGTCAGGGACAGAGTTAGGAATTGAATTTGGCCCCCAGAGTTCAGTCATGTCAGGCTCTCTGATTTCAGGCAAGCCCAGACGTATCATAAAGCTACAGAAGATGAAATTATTTAATACAGATTTTATTATTTAACTTCAACAATCTGTGGTATTATTTTAGGGAGATTCTTAAATAATTCAGGTTTTTGAGACTGCATATATTTTTCCTTGTTGCCAGCACTTAATGTAACTATGAGCGTATGAAGAAAAGGGGAAGAATAACTCCCTGTTTTCTTACAGTTAAAGAATTTACTGGGGTGCAACTTTGCATGAGTTTTTGGTTTTTAACCACAGTACTGTACAGGAGCAAGGGATGAGTTGGCAACCACCTGGAAATAAAAATGTATCCTATTAAAATGTAATTAGACTTCTAAGGAAAAAAAAATCAGCATTTTGAAGAGTGTGTAAAAGGCAAGCAATTGTTATAAGTCTCTTTAGACTCAAGTGACAGTAAATCAGCATATTAATAACTACCTCTAAATTGCTGATCCCTGCCTTTCACTTTCAATCCTTATGACCCTTCCTATCTCCCAACTCCAGCAGTCAGAAACTCGGAGACATTCCCCTTCTCAATTATGACAGCGCAAGGACAGAGGTCACCACTCTGTACAGGAAAGCAGGGCAATCGCCCTCTTCAGGAAGGTTAAACAAGGAAGAAACCGATACCCAAGGTCTGTGTAGCCTCTTTGCCCTCACCAAGGACACTGACGATTTGACAACACGAGTATGTCCATGTGAAGCACGGCCAGGTGTACGCAAACCACCTTCTCAGCATCACTGCAACCGCTGGCATCCGCAGGGAAGCGAACAAGAACCCTACACCGCCAGCCCCGTGAAGCAATATTTGCCACGGCATAATAAAGCAGCATGTTGCAATGTTTACTACTATCTGACAGAAGACCACAATTCATTCCTGACATTTATTAGTGGCAACACAAGTGATGGAACTTCTAAATATCGATGTTAAACCAGACGCTTCATGCTGCAATGAGTTATTACCTAATGGCCCAATCTTCTGCACAAATGTCCTTAATTTTAAACATACAAATAATTCACTGAGTTTGCTGAGCCTATTTAGGTGCTAAAAGCGATGGATATATAAGAATGTATGAGATCAGGGCAAATACTTGACAGACAACATGGAGCTTAAAGAAATTAGTGGCAATAATAAACAAGGGTAGAGGAAAGTTAAATTATAACAACAAGCAATATAGTGGATTATACATGTATAAGCTTGGAGACAAGAAGGAGTTGAAAAGAGGAAAATATAACGGTTAGTCTAGTAAGAGACGTAAGACCTAAAGAATGAGAGGAGGGGGATCTCCTGTGATGAGGTGGTCAGGGACAGACAGGTGATTGAAAATTTCTTCTCTTATCTATTTTATGAATTTTTGGTAAGTGTAGATCCTGGTAACTCAATCCGATTATTCCTGACAGAGCAAGAAGCCTCAGTGTCAGCAAGAAGAGAAGGCAGTGGCCAAAGAGCAAGGAATTCAAAAAGCTTTTTTCAATGCCTAAAATACTGCCTAGAGAGCAAACCTTACGCTCGCTTCCCACTCTCCTGGACTTTAACACTTATCAATGCCAACAGTGTTGGTTATTACTAAGGTGGTGGGCCCAGGTGAGCACCTCTTTGGTAACCCAACTGGCAGCTGCATCACTTTGCTGGGACACCAGGCACTTCTTGTTTTACCTGCACAAAATCAAATGCCAGCCATGAACTTCTGGTACCCCCAGACATCAAAACTCCACACCTCCTTGGACTGGACTAAACAGTACAGAGCATTTCAGTCATATTAGGAGGCAATTCATTTCCACTCAGAGTCTGCAAACACCTTCAAAGACGATGCCAATACATGACTTCTTCAGTTTGAGCTGAATTATCTTCAAAAGCCTGAGCTTAATGGCCTGATCTTTACAGCATGTCAGTCACAAGGAATGGCACAATTTCTGCTACAACTATGCTTGAGGTGAGGAGCATGAACTGCTAAAATAAATTAAACAACAAACCAAAAGCCCATTAGGGCATTTGAATGGATTCAGAAGGGCCAGGCAGGAAGCAGCAGAGCTGACCGATCCACTCTAGTGGTTTGTTTGGGAACTACTCACCTCATTTCTGCCTGCTGCATACTTATTTCCCAGTTTAATTAGCTTTAACTTTTAAGAGAAAAATATTTTCAGTACAGGCACTTCTGGAAATAGAATAAGACAAATTTGATTTCAGCAGACCTGCAGGAAAGTTAGTAAAATTATTTACCCTTGGAGGTTTTGAACTACTGATTGGTTCGGCTCATGTGTGGGTTATGTTGCACAAAAAATATTCCCCCATAATCCTGAGTTCTGTCACAATGGTTTTAAATAAACCCATACCGCAAAGCCATTTCTGCTGTGCCAGCATCTCATTGGGTTTTTAAAGTGGGATACCACCGGAGGGCAAATGCAGTCCATTTGCAACCCTATGCACCGAGAAAAAAAATCACATAGCAACGACAAATCCATCCTAGATCTAATGCTTGATTTCTAACACCTCTGCGCCATTTTAAATGGACACAAACATATGAACAGAAACAGCTAACAGCATGATGCTGCCAGATAAAGGGTTTCAAATTATAATATTGGTTCCCACAAAGAGGGGGAATGCAGGATTTCCTTTTGAACTCCCACTATTCTTTCTTATTACCACCAGTCAACGCCACCAAACTGGAATTAAACACTTGGGGCCAAGATGCGGGACAATTTAATGCAGTTCTGTTGATATAAAACAACAGCTGGCACACATAAAAAAAGGTACACCTTCTCTTGCAACAATAAAAACAAGACCATGAATTAAACTGAAAGATAACTAGGTAGAAAATGCTTAAAGAAAGTATCTTGTTTTCAAGGCAGGGCTGGAATTGCTTAACAGACAGTGTGGATACACCCAATTAAGGTGCCAAGAAAAGTTAGCAATTAATATGAGCAATCAAAAAAGCTGCCGATGCAAGTGCTTTGCTTCGAGGCATAAGTGTGCAGTTTGGGGAGGAAATTCCCCTTTCGGCTGGTACGGGGTCCTGTTGGGTTACCGAACAGTAGCTAGCGGGATATTCGGTACAACAGTGCCTGTCTGCTGGTTTCATGTTTACACCCACAACAGTATGCCTGTGTGCCATCGTCTCAGCATATGGCATGCAGAAGCATATGGAAGCTATATTCTTTAACTACATTTAACTTAAATTAACAGTAAACAGCAGACACTTCTACAAGCTTTTACGTGGTGAAATCAATGCTTGTATGCTGTCAAACTGCAGAGGCACTGAACGCATCTGTAGATGACGTTACATCACCACCAAAGAAGCGTGTCAGCATCTAATTAGGGAACTCAAGGGCTCTCAGCAGGCGCATGCCTGTCTTAAGAGCACTACTGACAGTTCTAACAAAAGGAGTGCATTGAGAAATAAATATTACAGGCACCTTACTGCATCCTATAAGGAAAGATAACATAAATATAGTTCCTCTTGAGTACGAATCCAATTACAGACAGACTTGGTAATCATATTATTTTACCGAAGTTATAATCAATTCTCCTTTAAAAATGCATTTCAACAGTTTCCACAGGGTAAAAAGCTGAAGAGTGAGAATATCAACTACCAACCGGTAAAATTATATTGTATCACGGCACTTCAATTTGGGAAACCTAAATTAGTGGTTTCAAACCCCTGGAATTAAATGTCATTAGAACACGTGAAAACAATGACTGATAATTCCAGGAGCGTACACTCAGGTCAAACACTAAAACTAAAGCTATGCGGTAATGCACACCAAAGGACTGGACTTAGTACTGGAACACTGGGACGACCTATGAGGCTAGACAAGAAGTCTGATGGCCAAGAGGTGCGGACATGATGATGTAATAGTCTTCTCTGGCTTCAAATTCTAAGAATGTGTGAAAGATCAACACCAGCAGGTAAAGTCAAGGGAATTATTTTA
This sequence comes from Buceros rhinoceros silvestris, assembly GCF_000710305.1. NCBI lineage: Eukaryota > Metazoa > Chordata > Aves > Bucerotiformes > Bucerotidae > Buceros > Buceros rhinoceros. Next base: position 187,135 of record NW_010427278.1, on the reverse strand, counting down.
ATGTAACTGTTTGCCTTCTCATTGTTCAGAAAAATTCTAATTTTGTGTTGCATAATTATTCTCAGTACCCTTCAATGTAACAAGACAACATATCATTTATTACACGTATCTCTTAATGATAAGCGAAAACGTTTAGGGATGTAAGAAAAAAAAGAAGAAAATAACTTTAAGGATCCAGACTTGCTGACTTCTTATAAGCACAATCTCATAACTCATGATGTCCCCATTTATTTTCTGTATTGATGCTCTTTCATCCTTACAGCCAGTTTCTCCAAAATCCCAGGTGGAATATTTACGATATTCTTGGTATGTTAACGCAACTCCTAATTATAGACGAGACCAGAAGCAGACATAATAGAAGACATGAGGTAAGGCTTTGTGGAGAAACAGGTTTTAGTCTAAGGCCATGATTCTGTAACAACAAGAGTATATGCTTAAACTCACCACCGTGCCCCCTGCCCTCGGATGCAGCAGCACTCCCTGCAATGAAGTAGAGTGCGTCTAAAGTTTGGACTTACAGAAGTAAACCTAAGATAACCATTAAAAGTAACTCTGAGAAAAAGAACAAATTATGCCAGGGAAGACATCACAAACACAAATCTAGTAAAAATAACTGAGGAAGAGCTGGAACAAGGAGTTACACAGCAGGGAAACTGGCTCTGAGATCACCAGTTTCCCATTCTGTCATTATTAATGACGCTGACAGCAGTGCTAAAGGGCCGACAAATGCAACCGAGCAAACAGAGTGCTGAACAAACACAGAGCATGCTCCCTAAACAAACAAGAGGAGTCTGAGATGAGGTTGGGAAGCAATAAAGATGGTAAATACCAACTGAAAAGATAAAGGAAAGGTGAAGTTATTTGCATGGAAAGGGGTCAGAGAAGAATCGGGTAGCAAAGTTGGGTATGGAGCATTAGCTTGGAGAAGAGACTGTAACAGGGGAAAGAGGAGGAGTTTGGGATAGAATTAGAAGAGAAGAAAAAAAAGCATGCAGAACTTTCAAGATTCCTCTCAAGGCAAAGGTCCATGTTATAGCTGCTCTTTGGGTTGATTTCTCTCCGCAGCCTTCCCACAATAAGAAATATAGGTGGGGAAGAAGACAAGTTAATCTAGCTATAAAAGTCTGAGAAGAAAGTTCCAGGTGTGGCTTTCTGATGGACAGTACAGCGGGAGGTGACCTCCAGGACAGCCAGAGCCATGTCCCCGCTGGGGCAGCAAACCCCATGTACACGTGTCTGGGCCAACCAGAGCTACGTGTCATTGTCCTTCACGGAAAGGGATGAAGAGGTCTGTACACAAGGTCTGTACCAGAGGCACATACCCCTCCCATGCCCTTCACTCTTCACGGCTCAGAGCCTCTCAGTCAACACCAGAGCATGAATACGGAGCATTTTTTTCTGAAGGGGATTAAATATGTCCAGGGCTGCATATTAAAACCAGTAAAATCAGTGCAGGCTGATTCACCTCCGTTCCATTTTAAAATAACTTCTTACAGTACAATTTTTCTTTGATACTTATGGATGAGGTTATTGATTATTTGGTTGGGAATACGTGATTTAAATCACTGAAAGAATTGTGTTGTACATGTCAACTTTGCCAAGCTCTGTGACTTGATGTTTTAATTCTTCCAAGACTGCCCTCTGTTTAAAGAGAAGCAGGAGAGAAATATATCACTGTAAAGTCCATTCCTCCTCCCACCCACATACCGACTGCAGAACATGGGCTTGATACATTAATGTCTACCACCACGTTTATTTTAATGCAACTGTTTCCTTATTGCAAGTGGTTCATACGCTGCCTGGCTAGAAAGGCAAAATATGATTTTTTATGTTTCAAATTTACTTTGGCCAGAGAATAACCGCAATCTGAGTGCTTCTATGTTATGCAGTCAGTCTAGGGAATCTTTCACAATTTTCCCCTTTTTTTCTAACATTATTATAGGTTTTGAATTGCTTTTACTTTCATTTTCTATTAAAAAGAAAAATCAATGGAAATGCATTAGATGATTAATAATAGACATTATGCTTCTGCTCCTTTCAGAGAACATAACAAAATACAAAAATACACTTCCTTTTCTTCTCTGTGGCCCACAATTACTAAAATCACTCGAGTTCAATTTATTTGTAGCACCTATCATCAAGTTATATTTAAGATGAATTATTTATTGCACAACTTGAAAATAAATCTAAGAAATCCTGTTATATATACAGACATTGAGACCACAGTAAATAAAGAGAATCAAACACGCCAAATAACACAAGAGAAAGAAAATGGAAAACAAACACAGCATTAGTATTTCTAGTAACTCAAGCTGGATAATCACTTAACTGATTAAGAAAGGACTGACTTTCTTTTGAAAGCTCTGCCTCAGTCATACATTCACTGGCCAGTGTTTTTAGTGAGAGCTGGATGAACTTAATCTCACACAGCCTGTTTTATTCCAGCCAGGTCCAGCTCTTGGTCATCTTTCACAAGAGCAGTAGAGAGCTCAACACTACAGCCAACTCACATGGCAAACCCAGCCTTGAGAAGGTCTCAGAAGACAGACCTGTAAACTTGTCCAGCCAAATGTCCATTTCAGGCTGAATTTTTTTGGTACTGGGTTTGATAAAATTATCCACTTGTATCACGCTGGTTGAGGAAAATACAACGAAAACTCGCTCTGGAAGGCAGGCACTCTGCCATTTTCACTCCATCTATCCCTTTACAAGGGAGCACAGGTACTAAACCCAAAACATCACACGCAGACACCGTCAACGTTATATTTAAAACATTATGGACCAAGTTAACACCTAAAGATCTACTCTTCCTCCTCATCTCTCCACTGCCCAGATTTGGCTCTTTTCATTTCTCTTTCTCATCTTCTGGTGAGGCCACAGCTCAAATATAGTGTCCAGTTTTGGGACCCTACAAGAAGGACATTGAGGTGCTGGGGCATGTCTAGAGAAGGGCAACGAAGCTGGTGAAGGGTCTAGAGAACAAGTCTTATGAGGAGTAGCTGAGGGAAGTGGTTTTTTTTTTATCCTGGAGAAAAGGAGGCTGAGGGGAGACCTTATCACTCTCTACAACTACTTGAAAGGAGGTTGTAGCGAGGTGGGGGTCAGTCTCTTCTCCCACGTACTAAGTGATGGGACAAGAAGAAACAGCCTCATGTTGCACCAGGGGAGGTTTAGATTGGACATTAGGAAAAATTTCTTGCCTAGAAGAGTTGTCAAGCATTGGAACACAGTGTCCACGGCAGCTGTGGAGTAATCATCCCATGACGTATTTAAAAGACGTGCAGATGTGGTGCTGAGTGACATAGTTTAGTGGTGGACTTAGCAGTGATTGGTTTACAGTTGGACTCAATGATCTTAAAGGTCTTTTCCAACCTAAATGATTCTATGATTTGGACATTCAGAATTCCTCACTGCTCTTCACCAGTCAGAGACCAGCAAATAAGCCACTGTGGACATACACGGGCCCATCAACAACTTTTCAACTCATCCTGACGACTCCCGTTCTCACCCGCCCGTTGTCCTCCCCTAGTTAATTCTGTTGTTAATGTCCAAGTCCTGTCCTACTAGGCACATCTCAAAGTCCCAAGTAAGACAGTACAAATTAAACTGCCATTGCATAGATCTCCTCAGTTCAAAAGGGGTTGTGTGGCAGCCTGTTGTCCATTGAGGTGGATTCACTGCATTTTCTCCAAAATTCGTATTTGCTCTCCGCCTCTGGGCACACAGCTAACATTTAAGGGACAATAAACAAGTTTGTCTGAATTTATCAATTCCTCCCTGACACATGTAATGGTGTTTATACCACTGTACCGAAGTAAAGACAGCTCTGGAGTAGTGTAAAACAAGACCTGGTCTTCTCTATTTATTTGTATTTTTAATTAACCATGCATTACCAGATTTCAGACTACCAGGGTGTTTTACAGCCTACAGACTTGCCATCTTTATCAAAGTCCAAAACTGCAATTCAGGAAGCAGTAACATGGAAATTTAGAAAACCCTTCATCACTCTCTATATTCCAGTCATAGAAACCACTGTTACATTTCTTCTCAAGTACCAATGGATTTTATAGATATGGTCCTGCACAGAACTTTCCACTTCAATTCTCACTTTTCTCCACTGAAGGACAGACAAGAATACTAAATGACTTGAGGTCTGAAGTCTGGCTACTCATCTCCAGCTTAAAACTGATAAAAAACCTAAATCAACTTTGACCGAATCTAATAAAAATGCATACTCAAATAATTCATGTTATCTAAATTACAGATCTTCTGGCCATCATACAATACTGTCTACCTCATGAGACAAAGATACTGTACTTGAGATTAAAGGGTCAGCACAGTGAAGACCCTGAACTTAGATAAAAGACGAGAGAGGCAGAAAGAGACTGTGAAAAATTTCCCACACACAACCTTGAGAAATCAAACATTTGAGCCCTTTCAGGAGATTTGCCCAGTGGGAAGCCTGAGTACACAGATTTGCATCCGGTAAGAGCAAAGTCACACTCTGATCTGTGGGAGTTCCATACATGTATACATAAACGTATAAATTATACATACAGAAAGGCTTTTTATACTTCTTCCTAAATATTCCTAGTGTGTGAGGGAAAAGTGTTTTACAGAAACTCTACCTCAGGGCATCTTTTCTTTAGCAGGAAAAAAAAAAAAAAGACAAACCAAAGCAAAAAATCCCACCAACCCCAAATTCCCCAGAAGAGACGTAAGTCTCCTGCTAAGTCCAAGATACTGAAGGATATATTTCTATAGAGTGCGTATAAAAGACCTTGATTCCCCTAAGTGTAAGAACTGGTATTTCCCCTGGGTCATGTTAAATGAACATTTTGTGTGAGCGAAGGAGTTCCAGTATGTTCGCCTCTTAAGAAAAATAAAAATAATTACACCCATTGTTCCTTACATTTGTTGTTCCGACCACTCTCACTGCTAGTACCTTTCTTTTTACTCTTCTTTTGAAGCTAACAGATCTAAAGGGACTATTTGCTTTCCCCTTCCGGTCTCTTAAAAAACAAGGCAGAAGATCAGAGGAGATGCAAAGGGAGATGTCTTACAGTACATTACGTTTTTCTTACGATGATCTCTTCCTTTCCTACAGGCAGGAAAAAAAAAAAAGAAACAGCATTTCTTATTTAGCTGCTGCTACTCTCCTTATATTTGCACTAAATTGTTATAATTGAGCGGGGATTATAAAGCAGATTGTCTTC